>NW_015172675.1:28439-33583 GCF_001447785.1 Gekko japonicus
TCCTCTTCTTCCTCTTCTTCTTACTGAGGAAGAGTCCGAGGGGACTGTTTTCTGATCTCCAGCAGGGTTTTCAAAAGATCTTTGCAAACCCATTTAGGCACTGGAGCTGGGGGGGGGCACGACCTTTTCTTGCTTAGAGACAGCCTGCTAACCTGAAACAACTCCTCACCCACAGTGATAAACTACCGAACAGTCACATGGACTCTGGTACCAAGGCCTGCAACAAACCCAAGATGCCCGTTTTGCTCTCACACAGAGATCCTCGCAACGCCATCAGTGGACCCAGCAACATCAGCCAGAGGCCATCTCAGGTTCCTACACCTGCTCATCCTCTAATGTGGATTATGCCATCACATGTCAGCATTGCCCTTCCACCCTCTACATTGAACAAGCAGGCCGGTCCCTTCGACAAAGAATAAATGGACATAAGTCTGACATTAGGAAACCCAACATTCAAAAACCAACGGGGGAACATTTTAACCTTCCACGACATTCAGTTGCTGACCTAAAAGTAGCAGTTCTCTTACAAAAGCTATTTCAAAGGGAGATTAGAAAGACACACTGCTGAACTGCAATTGGTAATGAGGCTCAAGACAACGCATCCACCTGGACTGAATCGAGACCTAGGTTTCCTGTCTCATTAGGATGCTGATTTCTCCACGCCTGCTCTGCATATCTCACCTAAATCCAATCATGCCCGCTATTGTTATTCACCTGCTATTGCCCTTTGCCTGCTGATGTCATTCGACATCTGAAATCTCTCCACTTTCCAATAAATAGATGGACTTTCAACCTAGCTGTATCCGAAGATATGGGCAATGAATCACGAAAGCTCCTCCCCTGCCACATATTTTGTTAGTCTTTAAGGTGCTCCAGGACTCTGGCTCGTTTCTACTGCTACAGACAGACTAACATGGCAACAACAAGGGGTCATTTCCTGCAGGAGCGCACAGGAGCGGAGCTCCAACAGTAAAGAGCCAAGGGGGCGGGCACATGCAAGAAGCCCCGCCCCCTGCTCCCAGCAGTCCTCAATCAGAGCAAGAAGCAGCCAGGTAAGTTGCAGAGCTCTCCCCAGCCCCCCGGTCCAAAACAGTCCAGTGGCTCCTTTAAGACCAAGTTTTATTCAGGTACAAGCTCTCCCTCCTCTGTGAGGGCAGATCTGCGCATCCCCCCTCCCATAGCTAGCAATCCTAAGCGGTAGGTGTTGCCTTCTGACACACTTCCAGTGATGTCAGGGGGTGTTCCATATGCAAATAAGTTATGCTAATGAGTTGTGCTAATGAGCTCCTGCCCCTCTTTTTCTACGAAATGACCCCTGGCAACAACCCATCTTGATCTATCTCCATTTAGCCACAGGTCATCAAACAGAAAAGGGATGTAGCCACAGCGCAGTGTTCCCTCTAATCTTTCTTCCCCTACTGAGCGGAGCAGGTCACATCCTGAGCAGAATATCACTGCTGTGATCTTAAACTGGGCAACGGGCACTGCAAGACCCTGCGTGGCTCCAGACTGCTGCGGAGTGGGGCTTCCTGTGTTCATCAGCGGCCGATCACCCGCATGGCATAGAGGGAACACTGGCCACATGACAAGCATTCTTCATTTTGCATCCGACACCGCTCAGAATTCAGGAGCATCTGCATCACGGATGGAACCGCCGTACAGGGAGTATTTGGCAGACGGCCCTCCCTCAGCTGCCATTTCCCCAGCTGTGCCCAATTGCTATTGGGCCATCTAGTGCTATAACAATTAGCTGTTCTTCAGAAAGCCCTTCAGTGGCCCAGCAGGGAGCCTGGCGGCCATGAGGGACTGGATGAAAAGAAATGGTGCCGATGCAACCTTTAAAAAAAATGCAAGGCTTCTGGTACAGGTAGCAGAGTCACTCGATTGGGCTGCATTCTTTCCAAAAGATCATAGCAAAGCGGTCTCAGAAAGGATGCAGTGAGGATGGGGGAAAACCTGGGAAGGGGACAATATTGCATGGACGCTTCAAGAAAACAGCGTTCCAGCTTACAAGCAAATGCACAGAAAACCAGCTACGGGGCGGCAGTGGAGATGGGCACATGTATCGGGCCGGAGGGTGCCACAGCTCAGGGGTAGAGCACATCCTTGGACAATCTCCAGGATCTCCAATTTTAAAAATAACGCATTGCTCAGACAACAGCTCCATTTCAAATTTCTGCAATTCCTAGTCCTATCACCTTGCTTACTAAGTGCACTGTCCTATGGAGTGCACGGATGTATGTTGCGAAGAAGAAGAAGAAGAGGAAGAGGAAGAGGAAGAGGAGGAGGAGGAGGAGGAGGAGGAGATTGGATTTATACCCCGCCCTTCACTCAGAGTCTCAGAGCAGCTTATAAACTCCCTTCCCTTGCCCACAACAGACACCCTGTGAGGTAGGTGGGGCTGAGAGAGCTCTTTCGAGGACTGCTCTTGAGAGAACAGCTCTGAAAGAACTTGTGAGTGACCCAAGGTCACACCAGCAGCTGCAAGTGGAGGAGTGGGGAATCAAACCCAGTTCTCCTAGATTAGAGTCCACATACTTAACCATTACACCTCAAGTCTCGGTGAGAAAGGCACACAAAGATTCACACGGGAAAAAGCAAGACTTGGGGAACAGATGTCCTCTCCTCACCCCCATTACATATAGGGGCTCATTCACCCACCAAACAGATTCCCAGCTAGGACTGACAGAATTTTGGGGGTGGAGCCTGAGGAGGGCGGGGTTTGGGGCACGGAAGGGAGGGATTCAATGGGGTAGAATGCCCTGGAGTGGCCAATTTCCAGAGTGGCCAATTTCTCCGGGTGAACTAATCTCTGTTGCCTGGAGATGGTCTGGAATCCCAGGAGATCTCCAGCCACCACCTGGAGATTGGCAAGCCTATTCCCAACTGCAGCAAAAAAAACCCAGCTGCAGAGAAAGCCATTCGGCAGCTCACGCCTGCAACCGCCCCACCCTGTGATCACTGGGCCGTTAGACAAACCCTCTGATATTATTCCCATTTTATCGCAAACTTCGGGAGAGTTACGGCCACCTCTCTCCCAGCCGCCTCCGAGTTCCAGCACAGATTAGGAGGACAATATTCTACACAGCCAATTAAGATCTTATCATATTAATTGAACTGCCATTAGCACATCACCACGAGGGATTTCAAGTCATCGCAGCGCACACGCGAAAGGAGACCAGTGGCTTGTAAAAAGCTTGGACTCCATCCTGTTCCCGGCCCGGCATGGATTGAGAAGAGTCCCCCAAAGTGTCCACGGGGCAGATTCAGAGATACTCCACTGCAGAAGGCAGTGACCATCATCTTCATTGGGAAGAACACAGCAAGGCTACAACCGCTTCCGGTGCTGGCCGAGTTGAATTCTGGCCACCCGCAGGGCAAGCCAGGGGACTCTGTTCTGTTAAGAGGAGGCTGCAGCCTTTTAAAAGCCACCAGAACACAGGCGGCACGAGGAACCTCATGAAAAATGGCGCCGGCCCATACCGGGAGCTGGAGCAGGAAGGCCTCCCTTCCGAGCACTCCTCCTCCCCAGAGAATCAGCCATGAAATTTTGACACACACACCAGGCCCGTAGCTACCGCGGGGCCCACAGGGTCCGGCCCCTCCTGTGGTTTTTAGGGACCCCTCCCAATCCTCGGCTCCCTCCCCCCGTCGCTGCCCTCAGTCCAACAGCCAGCGAGAGGAGGGCAGCAGCACACCCGCGTGCAAGGAGGGGCCCCGGGCGAGCCCTGCAGCCACTGAGCAGACCATGTACCCAGAGCTGCTGCGCGCCACTGCTTGGAGATGGACTGGGGCAGCCACTGAAGCCACCGTGCTGCACCCGCCCAAGTCCAGAGGAGCCCAGCTCACCCCCCTCCCCCCCCCCCCCCCCCCCCCGAAGAAGTATATGGAGGGAGCGAGCCTGGGCACGGTTCAACAGCCCGGGGCACCCGAGGACAGCAGGTAGGCAGGAAGCGAGTGGCCGGGGAGCCTGCAGGCGCGCCGGAGGAGCAGCCAGCCAGCGAGCCCTGCGCTGGCTGCGGCGGCAGGAGCAACGCTACCACCTAGGCTGCAGTGAGCCCAGCAAGGAGCCCGGAGCCATCCCGTCCCGCTCTCTCTTGCCGTCCTCCTTCGTCGCAAACGCGGATGGACCTTGCGAAGGAGGCGCCTTCCCTGCCCTGTCGCCAGAGCCGTCCCACTTCTCTGCCACCCCGCTTGGCTGCTGCCCCCTGCTTTGGTGGATACCACGATGCCCTGGGCTGTGGGGGCCCCCCGTCCCCCCCAAACTCCTTACCTATGGGGCTGACACACACACACACACACACGTTTGCACTGTATTTTCCCTAAAGGCAAAACAAGCACTCCTTACTTATGCAGCTGCATAACACTAACTAGGGGTTTGCAAAAAAAAAAAAATTCGGCCTGATTCGGATTCAGCCGAACCAGGCAGAATCAATTTTGGGGCAGAAAGACTCCCGCATGTCAATTTCGGCAGTAGGCGTCTTTCCGCTGGCGGAATGTCAATTTCAGCCCCATTATATCCTGTGGGCCATTGAAGTCAATGGCAAAAACATAGGGCATATTCTTGGGGCTGGAGGGGAGGGGGTTTGAGGGAGAGGCTCCAAACTGCTGGAGCCTCTCCCCAAGATACCCACCAAGTTTAAAGAACATTGGACCAGGGGGACCAGTTCTACGGGGGGCCCAAACAGGTTGCCCCCATCCCCTCCATTGTTCTCTATGGTGGGGGGGGAAGTTACTTTTTTCCCACCATAAAGAACAATGGAGGGGATGGGGGCAACCTGTTTTGGGGGCCGTAGAATTGGATCCCCTGGTTCAATGTTCTTGAAACTTGGTGGGTACCTTGGGGAGAGGCTCCAGCAGCTACCCTGTGAGATTGCAGCCTCTCCCTCAAACCCCCTCCTCTCCAGCCCCCAGAATATACCCTATGTTTTTGCCATTGACTTCAATGGCCCATAGGATACAATGGGGCCAATTCAGATCAGAGAATCTGAATCGGCCCGCAGCAACCCGAAAGGGGCCCGAATGGGCCTTTTCGGGGGTGCATTCGGTTCAGATGAACCAAATGCACATCTCTACACTGAACCAGACCCTGGGTCCATCAAAGTCAGTATTGTCTGCTCAGACTGGCAGCAGCTCAGGCAGTG
>NW_015172675.1:33786-48969 GCF_001447785.1 Gekko japonicus
AGCTCTCTCAGCCCCACCTACCTCTCAGGGTGTCTGCCATGGGGAGGGGAAGAGAAAGGAGTTTGTAAGCCACTCTGAGACTCCTTCGGGTAGTAAAGGGTGGGGTATAAACCCAATCTCTTCTTCTTCATCATCCTCTCCTAAATGATCCTTTTAGCTGGAGATTGCAGGGATTGAACTTGGGACCTTCTGCATGCCAAGCAGATGTTCTACGATTGAGCCACGGCCCCTCCCCTGTACAATGTCACAACTTGAACACACATGAAGCTGCCTTATTCTGAATCAGACCACTTGTCCATCAATGTCAGTGTTGCCCACTCAGACTGGCAGCAGCTCTCCAAAGTCTCAGGCAAAGGACTTTCACATCACCTGCTACCAGATCCTTTTTAAACTGGAAACGGCAGGACTTAAAACTGGGACCTTCTGCAGGCCAAGAATACGCTCTGCCACTGAGCCATGGACTCTCCTTAAACAAAGCTGCCTTTATACTAAGTCAGACTGTTGGGTCTGTCAACATCGGTATTGTCTACTCAGACTGGCAGCAGCTCTCCTCGGTCTCAGGCAGAGGACTTTCACCTCCCCTTCTAACAGGAGATGCCGGGGATTGAACCAGGGACCTTCTGCAAGCCAAGCAGAGGCTCTTCCACTGAGCCATGTGCCCCTCCTCCACTTACTCACGGCAACACGTCCGCTCGGTGGGCAAGGAGACATCCACCCAAACACCTGCTCCCAGGTCTGTGAACTGAGTTGGGAACATCTGGGAGGGAAAAGAAGCTGCCCCTTTCTGGACTTGTTTGGGGTAGCAGATGCAAAGACGGCTGCCAGCTCTCTCCGGCCCACATTATACTTCCATTAGCACACATCCAAACAGATGACAGGAGCATTAATAAGATTTACCAGTGACGAGTCTCGACGGCGCTTCCCCCACCCCAGAGCTCCGAGGGTGGAACGCCATGAAATCTGGAGGGCCGTAATGAATTTCGCCACCTTAATGAAAGCAATTAAAAGGTAAGGAATGGGAAGATCGCCAGGTAAGCCTCCAAGTCAGCAGAGAGAGAGAGAGAGAGACAGAGAGAGAGAGAGAGACAGAGAGACAGAGACAGAAAGAGAGAGAGAGAGAGACAAAGAGAGACAGACAGAGAGAGAGACAGACAGACAGACAGACGCTTACCCCCCACCACTGTTCCCTCTAAGCTGAGTTAGTGTGAGCTAGTTCACACGTTTTTGCCCTAGCTCAGGAAGGATGGCTCCAGAGCAAACTAATTTATGCAACAGCCAAATTGCTCACTCACAACCCTCTGGGACGCTACTGCCACCAGCTTTTTATCTTTTTATATGTATTTATATGTATTTATGACTGCCATCTGTCACATACTACGTTACTGCATTGCCCAAGGTCATCCAGCAGCTGCATGTGGAGGAGTGGGGGAATCAAACCTAGTTCTCCCAGATCAGAGTCCGCACACTTAACCATTGCACCAAACTGGCTCTCCCACAGGGATGTTAGTCAAGACAAAACGGGGCAGGGAGAACCCAAACGCCTCGGGAGAAAGGCAGAACCAGCCATGCCACAGATTTCTCAAGCGGGTTCCTGAGCAGATGCAATGGATGACTCTTCTCAATCGGAACAAAGTTTGAGTCCAGTGGCACCTTTAAGACCAACGAAGTTGTATGCAAAGCGTAAGCTTTGCACACGAAAGCTGATGCCCAGAATTAAACTTTCTTGGTCTTCAAGGTGCCAGTGGACTCAGCCTTTGTTCTGCTGCTTCAGACCAACATGCCTGCCCACTTGAATTCTTGTTTCAATATGGCTAGATTTCAGTTCACTGGTGCCTTAGAGCAGGGGTGTCGAACTCATTTCTTATGAGGGCCGGATCTGACATAAATGAGACCCCGTTGGGCCAGACCACGTGTGTCATGAAATGTAATACCAGGTAGCGGAGAAATAAACTTTATAAAGGACACAAACACAAAGGGCTTTTTTAAAACCTAAAATAAAAACATGCTTAAAACATCAGCACTCTTGCAGTATTTTGCAATTGCTGCCTTGCTCTGAATTACTGCATCAAAATGTCTGTGCCGTTGCAATCTTGAGTATGCTGTTCAGGTGAGGATCTGTAAGTTGTAAACCTATGATGACGCAGCAGCAGCAGAACTGGAAGAAGAAGCAGAAGACATCCAGTTCCACTGCGGGCCTTATAGAAGCCCTCCGGGGGCCTGATCCGGCCTCCGGCCCACATGTTTGACACCCCTGACTTAGAGATTACAAGATTTGCTGGGTCTGAGTTTTCGAGCATCAAAACTCCCTTCGTCAAATACCAACACTTTGAACTCTCAAAAGATCATGCTCCTAAAATCTTGTTGGTCTCTTGAGGTGCTGCTGAACTTGAACCCAGCTCTTCTGACTGCAGAGCAACACGACTGCCCTCTGAAACCCATCCCAGGAAAGTGGTGCTCGCAGAACTGGTTCTACAACTATCCAGAGCTCACGAGGCTGTAAAAATGATACACAACCATGTGGATTTTAAACTGAAGAAGAAGAAGAGATGGGATGTATACCCTGCCCTTCACTACCCGAAGGAGTCTCAGAGCGGCTGACAATCTCCTTTCCCTCCCCCTCCCCACAACAGACACCTTGTGAGGTAGGTGGGGCTGACAGAGCTCTCTCGAGAACGACCCTTAAGGGAACAGCTCTGAGAGAATTTCCTGCATTGTGCACGGGGGTGGACTAGATGACCCTGGGGGTCCCTTCCAACGCTATGATTCTTGACACCCAACAATCAATAGCGTCTGCGGGCCATCAGGGTTTGGAAATGGCTACTGCTGGATCCAAGTGGACCCCCTGGCCCAGCAGAAGAGCTCTCACTTGGCATTCAGAGGGCCACAGGTCCAGTCCCCGGAATCTCCAGTTAAAAAGGATCAGGAAGTGGATGATGTGAAAAACCTCTGCCTGAGACCTTGGAGAGCCTCTACCAGTCAGAACAGACAAGACTGAGGCTGATCAGGATAACACAGCTTCTTTTAGGGAGGGTTCATGGCTTAGTGGAAGAGCCTCTGCTTGGCATGCAGAAGGTCTCAGGTTCAATCCCCGGCATCTCCAGCTAAAAGGAATAAGTAGCAGGTGATGTTAAAGACCTCTGCCTGAGACCCGGGAGATCTGCTCCTACTCAGACGAGACGATCCTAACCTTGAGACCAAACTTCTGATGAAGGAGAAGAAGACGAGGAGGTGGAGGAAGAGATTGGAAATATACCCTGCCCTTCACTACCCGAAGGTGTCTCAGAGCGGCTTACAAACTCCTTTCCCTTCCCCTCCCCACAACAGACACCCTGTGAGGTAGGTGGGGCTGAGAGAGCTCTCCTGAGAACAGCCCTTGAGAGAACAGCTCTGAGGGAACTTGTGACTGACCCAAGGTCACGCCAGCAGCTGCATGTGGAGAAGTGGGGAATCAAACCCGGTTCTCCCAGATTAGAGTCCGCGCTCCTAACCCCTACACCAAACTGGCTCAGACAAACAAACAGCCTACAGAAACACAGAAAGGAGGGTGGCACGTGACCCCTCACCTGTCCGCACTGCAGGGTTTGGAAGCGAATGTGCACACAGACACACACACACACACACACCCTCCAAACAGAGGCGGCCAACTTCAGGAGGTGCCCTTCACTAGAGCATGCGGCTCTGAGTCCCAAGCCTGCGTCAAACGCCTATCAGGCTGTAGTCAGATGCTGTTTAATTTACAGTCGGTGGCCTCCGCCATTGATTACGGGTCAAGCGCTCTTGCTGAGTAAGCGGCCCTATTAACAACGCAGCGCCCAGGCAGCTTCGCCCAATAACAGATGGGCAACACGAAGATCCATAAGGTCACAAAGCAGTAGTGACAGGCCGAGACGCAGATTTCCAGGTTCACGGACAGAACAAAGCCCCTCCTAATCCAGCAGTCCCCCCACCCGTTCCTCGCCCTCCCTATGGCCACCACTTTTTCCAACTCGCCTCTCCGGTCCCGCTGGATCAGATTCCCGTCGACGGGAAATCCGCATAACTTCTTACCAGTGTTCCCTCTAAGCTGAGTTATGAGTGAGCTGGCTCACAGTTGTTTAGCCTGCACCTCGCACATTTTTGCCTTAGCTCAGGAAGGGATGGCGCTCCAGAGCAAACTAATTGATGCAGTAGCCAAATCGCTCGCTCACAACTTTTTAAAAAATATATAATTTTTTATTATTATAGACATATAAGACAAGATTTACACCCACACCAAACCATCTAATTAAAATGAATCCTTCGTCTATCCCTCCTTAAATGTACTAATCTAACAACATGGCAAATGGGGTTCAATGTGGCCAAGTGCAAGGTGATGCACATTGGAGCCAAAAATCCTAAATATAAATACACATTGATGGGGTCTGAACTGGCAGAGACTGAGCAAGAGAGAGATCTTGGAGTTGTAGTGGATAACTCACTGAAAATGTCGAGACAGTGTGTGACTGCAATAAAGAAGGCCAATGCTATGCTGGGGATTATTAGGAAGGGTATTGAAAACAGATCAGCCAATATAATAATGCCCCTATATAAATCAATGGTAAGACCTCATTTGGAATACTGTGTGCAATTCTATGGTCTATTAGAGCTGCTAAATGTGTGGTTGATTCACTACCAATTCATGGCTCAAAAGTTAAGACACTGAGCTGCAAGCCAGAAGGTCCACAGCTTAGAGGGAACATTGCTTCTGACCGCACCGCAACTCTGAAAGGCACACAGAGCAAACAGCCGAGAGGCCTGTGACACCTCAAAGGCAAACAGATTTACTGTGGCGTAACTTTTCGCGCATTAGAGTGCGTTTCGGCAGATGCCTGAAGCAGCGCCCCGGGTTGGCAGATTTAGGTCTGCACACACCTACGGGCCTTCCCTCCGCCCCCATCAAGCGGTGTGAAAAGCAGAGCTAAACAGCAACACGAAAAGCTCACACAATGCAAAGGCAGCGCCCGAGATGATAACTGTGTGCTGTCAAGTTGAAGCTGACTCACGGCGAGCCCAAGAACGTGGCGCTTCCAGGGCAGGGGATGAGCAAAGGCACCTGGGCATGGCCTTCCTCTGCAGTGCAACCATGGACTTCCTTGGGGCTCCCCCACCCAAGGACTCACCGTGGTCTACCCTGCTTAGCTTCCAATCTCTGATGACATCAGGCTAATAAGAACATAAGAGAGAAGCCAATGTTGGATCAGGGCAATGGCCCACCCAGTCCAACACAGGGATCCCCAACCTTTTGCACCTTTCGAGCTCTGAATCAGAAAATGGGTTCCACCGGAGGTGGAGCCAACCACAAAATGGCCACTGCAGTCATATTATTGGCAGATGGGGACAAATTCATTACAATCCAAATGCCAAGATCTGATTCCACCGCCACAAACAATAAAAAGAAGACGGGGCGTGCTGACCAAAGTACATCTGACCAGTGACTGCTCCACTCTTTTGTATGGTCTTTCTTCCTTACTATTAAATATATAGTTTTAAGGATGACTTTGTATAAACATATGGAGCAGAGGTCCATCAGTGGCTATTAGCCACAAGGTACAGATAGGAACTCTCGGTCTGGGGCAAGGGATGCTCTGTATTCTTGGTGCTTGGGGGAGGGGGGCAACAGCGGGAGGGCTTCTAGTGTCCTGGCCCCACTGGTGGAACCCCTGGTGGCCCTTGGTATTTTTGGCCACTTTGTGACAGAGTGTAGTGGGAGGCCTTCTAGTGTCCTGGCCCCACTGGTGGTTCTCCTGATGGCCCCTGGTATTTTTGGCCACTGTGTGACACAGAGTGTTGGATTGAATGGGCCATTGGCCAGATCCAACATTGGCTTCTCTTATGTTCTTATAAGAGGGAATTGGAGAAACATACGGAGCAGAGGTCCATTAGTGGCTGTTAGCCACAAAGTATAGATAGGAACTCTCGGTCTGGGGCAAGGGATGTTCTGTATTCTTAGTGCTTGGAGGGGGCAGTGCTTGGAGGGGGCAGCTTCTAGTGTCTTGGCCCCACTGCTGGACCTCCTGGTGGCACCTGGTATTTTTGGCCACTGTGTGACACAGAGTGTTGGACTGGATGGGCCATTGGCCTGATGCAACATTGCCTTCTCTTATGTCCTTATGTTCAAATAGGAAAAACATCCCATTCTTTATTATTTTTCAAATTTTATCTTGTTGGACATTTCCGTTGGACTCTGTATCGTTGTGATGGGGCTTTTTTTGCTAATGCAATAAGGGGGGGAAGAGTAGAAATTTTTTAAAAATACACTGAGAAAGAGGTGCACGAGAGAATAAAACCAACACTGTTTTGTCAGCTCAGCAACCACCAAAACAATTTTGATTTGCACGGCCAGTCAGATCCTCCACGGCCAGTCAGAAGCTACTTGGCTTCACCCGCTTCCTACAAAACTTGGGCGGGGCACTAGGAAAGGTGCTGGCAGTGGGTGCCATGGCGCCCGTGAGCACCCTGTTGGGGACACCCGCCCTACAGAGTCACCATCAGTCAGCTGCAACTTGTTGGCACTTTCCACCACTGCCAAGTCTGTTCATCTTTAAGGGGTTTGCAAGGTCCTCTGTGCTAACTCCTGTGACCAATAAACACAGTTACCCTTGTTAACCAATTGGGCCTGTTGCCTGGCATGGCCAAAGGCCAACGATGAACACGACCAGTGAAATTCCAGAAGCAAACGAAACTTTATTGCAATAAAGGGGACCCCAGCAGTAAGAGCCCAAGGACTGCATTAATAAGGCATCAAGCCGTAACCTTCTATACCAGGGGTGTGAAACATGCGGCCCGAGGGCCGGATCAGGCCCCCAGAGGGCTTCTATCAGGCCCACAGTGGAACTGGCTGTCTTCTGCTTCTTCTTCCAGTTCTGCTGCTGCTGCGTCATCGTAGGTTTGCAGCTTACAGATACACGCCTGAACAGCATACTCAAGATTGCAACATCACAGACATTTTGATGCAGTAATTCAGAGCAAGAGGTGTCAGTTATCAGACACTGTTAAATAAACAAAATATTGCAGGAGTGCTCATGTTTTAAGCGCGGACTCTAATCTGGGAGAACCGGGTTTGATTCCCCACTCCTTCACTTGCACGTGGCTGGATGACCTTGGGCAAGCTGTAGTTCTGATAAGAGCTATCCTTGAAAAAGAGCCGTTTCTGTCAGAGCTCTTTCAGCCCCACCTACCTCACAGGGTGCCTGTTGTGGGGAGGGGAAGGGAAAGGAGTTTGTAAGCCGCTCTGAGACACCTTTGGGTAGTGAAGGGCGGGGTATAAATCCAATCTCTTCTTCTTCTTCTTCTTTGTGTTTGTGTCCTTTATAAAGTTTATATCTCCGCTACCTGGCATTACACTTTATGACACACCTGGCCCGGCCCAACAAGGTCTCATTTATATCAGATCCGGACCTCATAACAAATGAGTTTGACACCCCTGTTCTATACAGTGCAACAAACAACTTTTAGACACGCGCAGATGTCTTCAGATTACAGAGGTTATACTTCCTTTAGTTCTATAGAAGTACATTTGCCAAGCATCCATATCTCTTTCGCCCTTATTTGGAATATTCATAGGCCTCCTGAGCTTAGCAAAACAGCGTTCTCCACTTCTAAAGACAACTTTTACTTCATCAGCAATGTTCTGAAACACTCTGTCGCCTTACCCACTTCTCCGCATCCTGTTTTGCACTTTAACTGAATTTTCGCTTGCCTAAGCTGCACAAAAGCAATTTTAAAGCAGGATATTGTTTGAGACGTAAAATGGCGTTCATCTTGCCGGTCACCCTGCAGGAATCTGTTGCCGGCACAGAATCAGTGGTGACCTGTGGTGTTCTGGCATTCAAAAACATTCCTGGGCACATACAGCTGGCGCCGCTCTTTTTCAAGGGGAAGTACACCAATTTGCACCACCAGCCGCATCCTAAAAAAAAACCCAACCAGAGAGGCCCCTTTACTTTGAGGAGCTTATAGTCTAACTCCTGATGAAGGCAATAGACAGAAGGGAGAGTAACAAGAGACGAGAACAGGATAATGATTGAATCGGGGTTAAGGAAATATGGAAAGGACAGAAGAAGCAATACCAAAGATGGTAGCCAGCTTCCTCAGTCGATGCGGGACTTCTCCACGTGGGAGCGGCCGTGGCTCAGTGGCGGAGCCTCTGCTTGGCATGCAGAAAGTCTCTGGTTCGATCCCCGGCATCGCCAGTTTAAAAGGATCAGGTAGGAGGTGATATGAAAGACTTCAGCCTGAGACCCTGGAGAGCTGTAAGGAGGGGCTGTGGCTCAGTGGAAGAGCCTCTGCTTGGAATGCAGAAGGTCCCAGGTTCAATCCCCGGCATCTCCAGTTCGAAAGGACCAGGCAGGAGGTGATGGGAAAGACCTCTGTCTGAGAGAGCTGTAAAGAGGGGCTGTGGCTCAGTGGCGGAGCATCTGCTTGGCATGCAGAAAGTCCCCAGTTCGATCCCCGGCATCACCAGTCTAAAAGGATCAAGTAGGAGGTGAGGAAAAAGACTCTCTGAGATCCTGGAGATCTCAAGGTAGACACAGCAGACCACAAGAGATCAAGACTCAGTCTCATTTACAGAGGGGGTCCGTAGTTCAGTGGAGGAGCCTCTGCTTTGCATGCGGAAGAAGAGTTTGGAGTTATACCCTAACCCTTCACTACCCAAAGGAGTCTCAGAGCGGCCTACGATCGCCTTCCCTTCCTCTCTCCACAGCAGACACCCTTTGGGGTAGATGGGGTTGAGAGAGCTCTGAGAGTGCTGTGACTGACCCAAGGTCACCCAGCTGGCTGCATTTAGAGGAGCGGGGAATCAAACCTGGTTCTCCAGATGCTGCTCTTTACCGCTACACCAAACTTGCTCTCAGAAGGTCCCCGGTTCGACCCCCGGCATCGCCAGAGATGGTCTGCCGGGCATTCGATTGAGGACAGCGACGATTTTCCATCTGGCCGCCACTCCCATTCCTCCTGCCTCCCCCCCCCCACACACACACAAGGCAGCGGCATATTCTGGCCGTTCCATCGACATCTTATCGGTTCAAGGTTACTACTGCTGCATAATATATTATGGATTTTAAACATGATTTCATGATGTAATTGTTTTATATGGATGTACACCGCCCTGAGGGGGCTGCGGTGGCTCAAGTGGTTAAGACACTGAACTGCAGGCTGTGGAAGGTCGGTAGTTCAGCAGTTCGAGACCCGGGTGCCACATGACGGAGTGAGCTCCCGTCTCTGGCCCCAGCTCCTGCCAACCTAGCAGTTTGAAAGCAAGAAATTGCAAGAAGATAAATAGTGGGAAAGTAACAGCATCCCGTGCACCTCGGCATTTAGTCATGCCAGCCACATGACCACAGAAACGTCTTCAGACAGCGCTGGCTCTTCGGCTTGGAAACGGAGATGTGCACTGCATCCCTAGAGTCGGATTCGACTGGCTTTCGAGCAAGGGAAACCTTTACCTCTACCTTACACCGCCCTGAGCCCTGTCTTTCAGGGGAGGGTGGTTTAAAAATCTAATTTAAGAAAAAAATAAAATCCCTTGGACCAGTTTCTCCTGGGTCGGGAGGCAGGCCCATCAAGCCCCCACGGATCGGCACAGCTCTCTTCTGGCAAACAAGAGACCACCCCTTCCCAGAGGGCACTGGGGCACCCACCCATCCCCGGGAAAGCGGGCGTTGGTGCCCACCCTGGCGACGAATTGCATCTCTTCCTCCAGAAGACAACCCCTTCTCAAGGCCATCTTGAAAGGTTCGGGCCTCTGAAGAACTGTCCTTGAGGTAAAGCAGAAACAGGTGCTCGAAAATCTGTTAATTTAATGCAAACTTTTGCCTAATATCTCCATGTCGTAAATCCAGCCGCCGCGAACAGGACGCAACTGTAATTCATGCCAGAGGCCCCGGTCCTGTGTCATAAAGCATGACAGCCCAACTTGAGAGGTTTATGAACGGGGAGGAAAACCTTGAGAATGAACCAAAAAAAGCCAACAAACCCAACCTGCAGTTCTGCAAGGTTGTCTCGTCGTCGCCCCCCCAATATTTTTACGATTAAAAAGGCTAAACCAGCCCAGAGCTCTGGACACCTGACTTGGCTAAGGGCTTCCAGTGACATTGCAGGCTGGGGAAGGTCTACCACTGAGTAGCTTCCAAGAGCCTAGCCTTTTTTCTTTAAGCTAGAGCCTTGCAGTTCTTTCAATCCATTTGTCACAAGTTACGAGGATATTAAATCCAGTCTGCAATTACTATTTACAGCTTGTCAGCCCGGCAATACACTGCCACAGATAACTTCCCAGCAAACCGAAATAAATAAAATCCATATATGCTTCGGTCCCCCCCAAGGCGTTACGACTTCTAGCCCATTCCACACTCGGGGGTATTTCCACCTGTCCTATGGCACACGGCCAATAATCTATTTTCCAGGGCAATTCTTTTCCAAATATGGAAGAGACGTCTCGCTGCCAAATCTTGCACTGATTTGGAAGAGGCAGATGGGGGGGGTGTAGCCAATCTATACTTCCACTCCCATAAGCTGGTGCAGAAAGGAACACAGTGTAAAAAAACTAAGCCCCCCAAAAAGATATTTTTAGCTCAGCTTTCTCCAAGGCAGCAATTGCAAATTTCCTTATTTCATTTATACCCCACTTTTCTCTCCACTGGAGACTCAAAGTGGCTTATAACATTCTCCCTTTCTCCATTTTATCCTCACTGCAACCCTTTGAGGTAGGTTAGGCTGAGAGCAGGTGACTGCCCCCAGGTCACCAAGCAAGCGTCCACGGTAGAATGGGGATTCGAACCTGGGTCTGCCCGATCCTAGCCAAACACTCTGATCATGACACCACGCTGGACTCTACATTTAAACAGCAATACACCACGATGAATACCTGAAGCTGCCTCATAAATTGCTTTCGTAATCCAGGTCAGCATTGTCTACTCAGACTGGCAGCACTCTCCAGGGTCTCAGGCTGAGGTCCTTTCTATCAGCTACTGCCAGTTCTTTTAACTGGAGATGCCGGGGATTGAACCTGGGGCCTTCAGCCTGTCAAGCAGATGCTCTACCGCTGAGCCACAGCCCCTCCCCAATGCTAAAACCAGGGGTCATTTCCTGCAGGAGCGCGCAGGAGCGGCGCTCCGGCAGTAAGGAGCCCAGGGGGCGGGCACATGCAACAAGCCCCGTCCCCTGCTCCCAGCAGCCCTCAGTTGGGCCACGAGGAGCAAGAAGCAGCCAGGTAAGTTGCAGAGCCCCCCCCCCCAGGACCACCTTCAGGTATAAACTCTCCCTCCTCCGGGGGGGAAGATCTGCCCATTCCCCCCCAAGATATAAACTCTCCCTCCTCTGTGAGGGAAGATCTGCACATTCCGCCCCCCCCTCCCATAGCTAGCAATCCAAAACAGTCCAGTGGCACCTTTAAGTTTTATCCAGGTTCGAGCTCTCCCTCCTCTGCGAGGACAGATCTGCACATCCCCCCCCCCAATAGCTAGCAATCCAAAACAATCCAGTGGAGCCTGAGCGGTGGGTGTTGCCTTCTGACACACTTCCGGTGATGTCAGGGGTGTGTGGCATATGCAAATGAGTTCTGCCAATACGTTATGCTAATGAGCTATGCTAATGAGCTCCTGCACCTCTTTTTCTACAAAATGATCCCTGGCTAAAACTAATCACTAAATCCAATAGATTAAAGGACACCTTAAGTAAACCAGCCCTGCATAGCTTCCTGTCCATACTCTAACTGCATCCAGGTTAGATTACTACGGTGCATGCTACATGGGGCTGCCTTTGAAGACTGTGCAGAAATGTCAATTGGTCCAGACTGCAGCAGCCAGTATATTCAGGGGCTAGACAATGGGATATCACATGACCCCTAATTTGAAAGATCCACATCAGCGGCCCATCTGTTTCCAAACAAAGACAAAAAGCAGGGGGAGGGGGGGCTCAACCGGAAATGTACTGAAGACGCTACAAGGGTCAAGCGACGACAGATAAAATATAATCAAAATAACTATTTATTAAATGGTGTACACAATCGTAAAGTTAAAAACACAGGGCCTGGATATCAGGCTGCAGTAAGAACCAGAGTAAGTGTTATATAAGCCGCAGTATTTTTCAGACACAGTTGATGAACATGTCAGATGACCAACACAAGACCTTACGCGTTTCACCCTCAGGGGCCTCCCTCAGTGGTCAATAATACACTCTCCTACGAAAAGACAAACCAAACATCCAGAAACTACTATATATCAATTCTGACCAGATGCTGGCATCTCATACATTGTGTGGTATGATGTAAGTTTATAAAGGCAGATCACAAGAAGAGATGGCAGGAAGGGTTGCATCAGTGCTTAGTTCTTGTGGCCCTTTCTTACATGCCCAGGGAAATGCCGATCGCCACTTTGGGGTCGGGAAGCCATTTTTCTCCGGGTCAGTTTGGCCGGGGATCCTGGAGGGTTTTGGGGGGGTTGTTGTTGTATTTTTGCCATCTTCTGGGCATGGAACAGAGGTCTCTGGCGGTTTGGGGGCCAGTATTTGTGAATTTCCTGCATTGTGCAGGGGGTTGGACTAGATGACCACAGAGGTCCCTTCCAATTCTATGAAAGCAGGCCATGGGTCCCTTCACACGGTAACTGCACTCATACAAAACTCTTCATTGATGTCATAATCTGGTGTAAAGTTTCCAGTATTTCTGGGCGTGTGTGTCATCAACCTGTGCTGCTTCTTAGGTATAAGTGCTGCTTCTTTTGTATAAGGCACAAAACAATTTGAGGATGGGTTACTTGGAGGACCACCATATCGCCCAGCCCACCAGTTAAGAGGCGGTGCAGACTCTCTTGGAGAACCGGAGAAGCCTTCTACAGAATTATTGACTTGTGCACTGTAGCATTGTGAGCTCTGGTTCCAGGAAAAATATGTCTGCCCGAAGATGAATCTGTCGAAACACGCAATTTTTGCCTGGGAGGCGTGTTGCTTGCTTTGATGCTTGCTGAATCACTTTTTTTTGGAGAACAGAACAGCTTGCTGCATCTCTCATCATTTACGACGGTTGAAAACTTCATCAGTCCCTTATCAGGAGCAAGATAGTCTACAGCATTGGAATAGGTCTCTGTAGCTGTGGACTTTTCTATTAGTAGATATATAATGTTCTTTAGGTTCTTGTATTATAATGAATATGTATAAGATACTCTAGGGTCTCTATTGTATTTAAATCAATATATGAAGACACAAGTGCATATTAGTAGAGTGTGTTTCGTTCTAACACAGTGTTTCTTTACGTTTGTCGGACTAGATAGACTACAGGCCAGATCCAGAAGGGTTCTTCTTAGCTTCTTATAAAGTTGCAGATGGCTGACCAAGTACTTATGTTCCATTCCCACTTCCCTCCAGGTGATTAGGAACAACGCCCCCACTAAGCTGTGGAGCCTTGGGAGCAAAAATCCTACTTTGTGAGCGACTAGCATTAAAGTTGTGAGCGAGCAATTTGGGTACTGCATAAATCAGTTTGCTCTGGAGCCCTCCTTCCTGAGCGAAGACAAAAACGTGTGAGCCGGAGGCTGAAAAAACTGTGAGCTAGCTCACACTAACTCAGCTTAGAGGGAACACCGGTTAGGAACCTGGTCACCTAAAGAAGAGGTGCCAACGGATGAGAACTTTTTCATCTCGGGGGAGGCATCAGCAAAATACACCCCCGAGCACGTTTTCGCTATTTTATACAAATCAGCAAGCAGCCAGCGCCAAGAAATAGCTTTGCCTTTTCAAAAAAAATACAAATAAAAGAACCTATTTTAAGCAACTAAAATATAGTTTCAAAGAAACCATTTTCATGGAAATTAATTAGCTTCCTTTGGATTTTAATTACATCTCCCTGATAGAGACAGTCTAATTATCCAATAATCCTGTTTTCCGTAAGCAGAAAAGAGATCACAGAACGCGCGACGATGGGACGCCAAAGAATCGGAAAAGTCATTTCCGTCATCTTCCTCTATGGCACGTTTCAAAATGCGTGATCTCCTTCACCATCCTCATGATATTCCCCCACCCCCGGGGTAAGGCTCTTATTCACTTACTCGGCTCAGTGGCAAATTGACTCTTCAAAAGCATTGCGCCAGAAAAAAATATGAGAACTTGGCGTGCCGCGTTCACTCCACAAAGGCTCGAACAAGCCCTCGGTCCCATTTTATTTCCACCACTTCTAGGAACTTGGCAACTAGAAAGAACAGCTGGGTCCCCGGTGGGACCTGATAACATCGAAATCTCATTTCAATGCGCGGGCAACTTGCTCCTGCGCTCGTGGGAGTCCTTCATTTGCATCTGGAGCCTCCATCAAGCGGGCTCAACCTTGAAAAGAGCCACTATTTGCTTTGGAGCTGGGACAGGGCCGGGTGCTGAGGTGGCTTTATTGGACTGGGAACCGCCAGAGGTCACTTTGTTGGGTACGTGCAGGTATCAAGCCAAAGGCTGCAGAATTGTCCTGGGGCAGACAAGGGCTTGGATCCAGCTGTGTGCGAGCAGAAAGGTAAGTGGACTCAATGCAGCTCCACTTGTCCAATATCTCATGCAACAACTAGCACTCGCCTCCCATATAAGCACCCAGATACTGCACGCATGAGACTATGCACAAGCCAATGCACAAGAGGGAATATAATAAGTCTGCCTTAGCACAAGGAGCTACCACAGGGGCGGATTCAGGCTCACGGGCGCCCTGAGCACTGACCAATCTTGGTGCCCCCACCCCTTTCCACACTTACCCAGTCCATTGTAGTGGTTGACCTGTCTGACCAGATAGACAATGCAGGTTGCAGCAACACAAAAATTTATTCATGTAACACAATATACTGTACAAACAAAGCCAAGCTTGGGCGACATAAAGTTCTTTTCACCCTTTCCCCAACTTTGCGGTGCCCCCTTTGGCCCTGGCGCCCTAAGCACGTGTTTAGTCCGCTTCATGGCGAATCCGCCCCTGAGCTACCACCAGTGTTCCCTCTAAGCTGAGTTAGTGTGAGCCAGCTCACCGTTTTTTTAGCCTCCAGCTCACACGTTTTTGTCTCAGCCCAGGAAAGGACGGCTCCAGAGCAAACCGATTTATGCAGCAGCCGAACCGCTCGCTCACAACTTTAATGCCGGTAGCTCACAAAGTAGAATTTTTGCTCGCAAGACTCCGGCAGCTTAGAGGGAGCACTGGCTACCACTATT
>NW_015172675.1:50368-70353 GCF_001447785.1 Gekko japonicus
GTATTTTGTGGCCACTGTGTGACAGAGTGTTTGACTAGATGGGCCACTGGCCTGATCCAGCATTGGCTTTTGTTATGTTCTTATAGGAATTCTCAATCTGGGGCAAGTGATGCTCTGTCTTCTTGGTACTTGGGAAAGGGGGCAACAGTGGGAGGACTTCTAGTGTCCTGGCCCCACTGCTGGACCTCCTGATGGCCCCTGGTATTTTGTGGCCACTGTGTGACAGAGTGTTGGACTGGATGGGCCACTGGCCTGATGCAACACTTTGGCTTCTCTTATGTTCAGAGCGCTAACTGGCACGTCCCTCAGTGACCATCTCACATCTGCCCTGAAAGGGGGACCTGAGCCTCTCACATAGGTTTCCAGGTGGAATTCAAGGTGCCAGGTTTAAACTTGAAAGCCCTCAAAGGTTCAGAGGAAGGGAACCGGAACGCCAACGTCACCTCCACAGGTTCTGCTCCATCACCATCTGAGCAGAAGAGAAGGGCAACTTAAGACAGGGCCCTCCCGGTGGCTGCACCACGTTCATGAACCTGCCACCAGGCACCACTTTAGATATTCTATTCCAATTAGCACTTGGTTAAGCTGGGGCACTGACTGCAGCCTTGCCCTCCCTTCCTTCGGCTTCCTCTACACGCCACACATGCCCACACCAGCTTTCCGCTCTCATTCTTTTTTTTTTTTAATATGCGGCTATGAAAAACAGCCTCTCTCCGGCACTGCAAAATCTGCATCTATTTTTACACTGCATTTTTACGCCGCTTTTTATCTCTATACCGTTGATACCCGATTTTCTCTTTTACTTTTATCGAATCCTTCTAGTTCACAACCTTGAACACGGTTTTGTGGGGAGGCAGGACGTAAACGGTTTAGTAGCAATTAAAGAGAAGCGGCTCCCCAGGAAATCTGAGATCAGGTATCCTGTCCCACCAAGCAAGCGCCAAGAGGGGTAGGCGGATTTGCCCATAAAACCCAGCGTGTTTCTGGGCCGAGCAAAAACAGCACTGGTTGAACCTCCTGAAGAAGGTTTAGAAATCATCCTCCATTCCCCATCACTATCCCGCACCCCATGCAGAGACCATTATACTCAGGGGTCATTTCCTGCCGGAACGCACTGGAGCAGCGCACCGGCAGTAAGGAGCCCAGGGCCCCCACCACCACCGCCTTTCCTGGCCCGTCCACACAGGCAAAGCCTGCAGGGAAAGCCTGCAGAGCCCCCCCCCTGCCACCTGGGGGGATTTAAATGCCTTTCTTTCCCTTCCCCAGATGGTTGGCTGGGGAGGGGAAGGGGAGGCGGGCAGACATGCCCGCCTTTCCCCCTGTGCCTCTCCACTTTTGCAGAGAAACTCGGGGAAGGGGAGGGATTTAAATGCCTTTCTTTCCCTTCCCCAGAAGATGGGAAAGGCATTCTAAACAGGCCTGCCCTTTGTCGGGGTGTGTGGCATATGCAAATGAGTGATGCAAATGAGCTCCTGCACCTCTTTTTCTACGAAATGACCCCTGGTTACACCGACTAGCAAACGGTCTCTATTTTGCTGGCTTAGATATGCATTTGAAAATGGCATTTGCATTCTCTCCTTTCCGTATCTCCCAACCCAACAGTCCCACAGTTGTTTCCCTTTCTCTACATCCTACAGAAAACAATTGCATAGTGCCAATACACTCGGGGGGGGGCTTCCACCCCTAAAACTTATGCTGGAATTCCATCGCATGCGTCTTGAAGTTACCACGAAACCGCTGTTTATGTTGGTGGCAAGAGACCTGCCCGCCCGCTCCTTCAGAAAGAAGAGTCTCAATGAACCCGCTAGCTGCCAAATTACTTCTACCGGGCCCATCTCTTTGCTCGTTTTTACAGGGGAAAAAAGCGAGCAGGGAAAAGTTCCTCCGGCACGGAGACGTCGCTTTTCCCCCCCCCAGACTCCTTTCGCACATCGAGGCGCACAGGCACATATAAAATAAGGCAGTTCGCTTTGATCAGCATCGGCAGCCGTAAGTGGGTGTCTCAGCAATATTTGACAAAGGCGGCTTCGTCTCCCCAGAGTTGGGGAGATGTCATTAAAGCCCAGAAAGAAGGGAAGAAATCATTACCTGATCTATAAATGATTACGCGGTGGCAGGTTCCTGTCACTCCCCTTCAACTCCGGCTTGCGGAATTTGGTTTCCAAAACAGACCCGCAGGGGGGGGAAGGGGAAGGGGGGAAGAATCCGTTTGTGCTTAAACTGCAAAGATTAAAAACTGCCCTTGAAGGAGGGAAGAGTTTGGGGGCAATGCGGGAAGTAGCAGAAGGACACCCGGATGGCCCCTTTCCAACAACAAGCCGCCGCTCTGCTCAGAACGACGCCGGGAGCACGGCCAGATTGGGGGGGGGAGGCTGAGAAGAGGTGAGCGCCTGCGGCAGATGTTTCACAACTACCTGCCGGCACAAGTTCTACTGGACAAGGAACCTGGGTCATCAAGGGAAGACCGACAGGACTATTGAGGGAGGAAATCCGCAGCTTTGGTGGTGTTCTGAGGATCCCCATGTGGGACAAGACCCTTCACCCCCTGGCCCTACACCCCTCGATGCTCCGGTTTATTCGCTTCATTTGTACAATGTCTTTCTTCCCCAAGGCAGACCCAGTCCGGCTCACACTGTTCTCCTGTTTGGTGTAGCGGTTAAGAGCGGCGGACTGTAATCTGGGAGAACCGGGTTCGATTCCCCACTCCTCCACATAAAGCCAGCTGGGTGACCTTGGGTCAGTCACAGGTTCTCTCAGAGCTGTTCTCTCAGGAGCAGTCCTCGAAAGAGCTCTCTCAGCCCCACCTACCTCACAGGGTGTCTCTTGTGGGGAGGGGAAGGGAAAGGTAAGACGCTCTGAGACTCCTGAGTGAAGGGCGAGGTATAAATCCAATCTCTTATTGTTAATTTTCCTTGCCTCGATTTTTATCCTCTCAGCAACCCTGTGTGGTAAGTCAGGCTGACAGAGTGACTGGGCCCTAGTCACCCAGCAAGCTGCCATGGCAGAGTGGGGATTCGAACCCAGCACTCCCAGTTCCTAGTCCAGCAGGCTAAGAAGAAGAAGAAGAAGCGATTGTATTTATATCCTACCCTTCACTATCCGAAGGAGTCTCAGAGTGGCTTACAATTTCCTTTCCTTTCCCCTCCCCACATCATACACGCTGGGTGGTAGGTGGGGCTGAGAGAGCTCTTTCGAGGACTGCTCCTGAGAGAACAGCTCTGAGAGAACCTGTGACTGACCCAAGGTCACACCAGCAGCTGCATGTGGAGGAGTGGGGAATCAAACCCAGCTCTCCCAGATTAGAGTCTGCGCTCCTAACCACTACATCGAACTGGCTCTCTAACCACTGCAGAATGCTGGCTTTCCGGGACCCTTTGCCCTTCTCCGTACCCTTAAGCTGAGGTCGCTGGTTCAGAGACACCCAGCCTGTAAGGAGGGGAGACTGCGGCCCAGGATGTAAAGAAAGGGGGTAAAGATGGATTGGGTGCACTTTCAAGGAGAAAGAAGCTGTGTCCAAGGAATCTGGCAACACTCATTAAGCTCCTGGATGGGAAGCCGGCGGATTCCACCGAGTCTCAGCTCTCTGCCCCGGGGGTCACCAACCTTTTCTTTAACGAGAGCTGCTTTTCAGTAATGAGAAATATCCCGAGCCACTATAACATACATTATATATGAGCTTTTTAAAAAACAAAAATAAACCCAGCGCAGAATTGCCGTGAAAGCCCAGACGCCCACAGCACTTTTGGTCAAGAGGAAGGGAAACGCAGCACGGACAAGACCGGCACTAAAGCTCAAAGGAAAAGCCCACCGCAAAAGGTACGCTTTCGGGCTGTTTTCTTGTGGAAAACGTTAGAACGCCAATCTCTGTGACGAAAAAGCGAGATTCGAGCCCCAGAGCACCTCGGAAACGAACCAAGGTTTTCGGGGTATGATCTTTTGAGAGGCGAGGGAGCGTTGACTCGCGAAAGATCACACCCCAAAAATCTCGTTCCTCTCTCAGCTGCTCCTGGATTCAGATCTCGCTGTTCTACTGCAGACAAGCACAGCCACCCTCAGAAACTGTCACAAAAAAGGTAAGCCGCCGAGCTGTCCACTTAAGCCACAGCAATTTCCCCCTCTGCCTGACTTTACACATTCCCAAAAAAAACAGCCCCTCCTCACGCCCGCATGAGGAAATGCCTTCTGAAGAAAGACCCCGGACCCTCACCTTGGACTACTCGCCCATCTATTGGGCAACTCCACTGTGTAGTGAACGAAATCCCTGACTCTCACTTGAAGAGAGGCCAGCTACAGTATTTGATCAAATGGAGAGATTTTCGGCCTGAACAACAAGAATGGGTGCAGGCTAAGCATGTGAGCGCTGCCTGGCTCGTTAAGCAATTCCATCGCCAACACCCTCACAAACCTTGGGGGGGGGGTGAGGTTTAGGGGGGGCAGCATGTCAGGCTCGGGTCTGTACCTGTTGTATTACTGTCTGGCTTGTGTCTGGAACCTGTTATCATTTCTCTTGCTATAGTTGTAGCCTATTCCCCTATCCCTTCCCGCGCTTTATTATTCCAACCTGTTATCGCTTGCCCTCACCTGCCACAACATTCCTGAGGAGGGGAGTGAGGGTATGTAGGAGTTAGATGCAGGCTTGAGTAAATGTTCACGCATCCCCAAGAGGCGCCTTTCACACGGGAAGGTGTCTTTGGAGAAAAGTCTGTAATTAGCTAGAATGTTGACCGTATATCTCTCATGGTCTGGATAGGATTGCTGACGTGTATGAATGGAATGTGTAATTGTGACTATATGCACCTTTTCCCACCCTGGCACCCCAGACCTGGCAAAGAATTCGATCCCTGCACATCTCATATCTCCGAATAAAACTTTCAACCAAGAAAGTTTGTGTGAAGAGTGATTTGACTGGGAACCTGACACCATGCTCTTTCACTTGTGCCATGGCCACGCTCAATGTGGGAAAGAGCTAACAGCACAACTGGTCCCCAATCCCCTTTGCATGAAAGAGCGATATCAGTCCTGTTAACTGGGCCTTCCCAGGTTTTCTTTTTTTGTTGTTTTTGTTGTATTTTTGCATTTGTGCATGTGTGCCCATGCCTGGAAGTCATGGCGACCTCTGGCAACTCCTACTGGGGCATGGAGGGCATTCAGAGAAGTGGCTCAATTGCCTGCCTCTGGCCTTCCGGCCCTGGTATTCCCTGGAGGTCTCCCATCCAAAGACTTGCCAGGGTTGGCGCTGCTTAGCTTCCGAGATCTGATGAGATCAGGCTTGCCTGGGCTATCCAGGTCAGGGAGAGCCTTCCCGAGTCTTGAGTTTTTTGTTGTTGTTGTTCAGTCGCACGGTCGAGTCCGACTCTTTGCGGCCCCATGGACCAGATCCCACCAGGCCTTCCTGTCTTCCACCAAAAAATAATTCGGCCGCATTCGGCCGAATCGGGCAGAATCAATTTCGGCCAGCAGAAATACTCCTGCATGTCAACTTTGTCTGTACCAGCCAACTGGGGAGTCTTTTGGCCAGCTGAATGTCAATTTTGGCCCCATTATATCCTATGGTCCATTGAAATCAATGGTGAAAACATAGGGTATATTCTGGGGGCTAGTTACTTTTTTCCCACCATAGAGAACAATAGAGGGGATGGAGGCAACCTGTTTGGGGGCCCATAGAATTGGACCCCCTTGTCCAATGTTCTTGAAACTTGGTGGGTATCTTGGGGAGAGGGGCTCCAGTAGCTACCCTGCAAGTTTGGAGCCTCTCCCTCAAAACCCCTCCATTCCAGCCCCCAGAATATACCCTATGTTTTCTCCATTGACTTCAATGGACCATAGGATATAATGGGGCCGAATTTTCGCCAAAATTTGGCGGCAATTCAGCAGCAAGCCGATCCAGATCAGAGAATCTGAATTGGCCTGCAGGAGTCCGAAAGAGGTTCAGACGAACCGAATGCACATCCCTAATCTTGAGGGTCACTCCGTCAGCTGCCCAGTTACCTGATTCAGTTCAAGGTATCGGCTATGACATACAAAGTCCTCCATAGCTACAGTCCCTCATATATGCAGAGGAGAGACTGAAGAAGAAGAGATTGGATTTATACCCCACCCTTCACTCGGGAGTCTCAGAGCGGCTTACAAACTCCTCTTCCCTTCCCCTCCCCACAACAGACACCCTGTGAGGGAGGTGGGGCTGAGAGAGCTCTTTCAAGGCCTGCCCTTGAGAGAACAGCTCTGAGAGAACTTGTGACTGACCCAAGGTCACACCAGCAGCTGCATGTGGAGGAGGAGTGGGGAATCAAACCTGGTTCTCCCAGATGAGAGTCTCCACCAGGACAGCGTCGCTCATCTGAACAAAGCCTTCTGCAGGGCCCCCCCCTGCAAATGGCCAAGACCCACGACAGCCCATACACACGCATTCTCTGCCGTGGCTCCCACCTTATGGAAGGGCCTTCTGAAGAGCTTTCCCCCTGGCTTTCCACGAACTATGCAAAACTCAGGCGCTTTCCACAAACTATGCAAAACTGAATTATCCAGGAGGGCAAAGACAACTGGGCTACCCCGTTGCCCCCCCCAAGCCCCAAGAATACAGAGCATCACCTGCCCCAGACTGAGGGTTCCTATAAGAACACAAGAGAAGCCAATGTTGGATCAGGCCAGTGGCCCATCCAGTCCAACACTCTGTATCCCACAGTGGCCAGAAATACCAGGGGCCATCAGAAGGTCCACCAGTGGGGCCAGGACACTAGCAGCCCTCCCACTGTTGCCCCCCCCCCCAGCACCAAGAAGATAGAGCATCACTTGCCCCAGACTGAGAGTTCCTATAAGAACACAAGAGAAGCCAATGTTGGATCAGGCCAGTGGCCCATCCAGTCCAACACTCTGTATCCCACAGTGGCCAGAAATACCAGGGGCCATCAGAAGGTCCACCAGTGGGGCCAGGACACTAGCAGCCCTCCCACTGTTGCCCCCCCCCCCAGCACCAAGAAGATAGAGCATCACTTGCCCCAGACTGAGAGTTCCTATAAGAACACAAGAGAAGCCAATGTTGGATCAGGCCAGTGGCCCATCCAGTCCAACACTCTGTATCCCACAGTGGCCAGAAATACCAGGGGCCATCAGAAGGTCCACCAGTGGGGCCAGGACACTAGAAGCCCTCCCAGTGTGATGAGTACAGCCCTCTAGAATCGGATTCGACTGGCTTTCGAGCAAGGGAAACCTTTACCTTTACTTTATATCTCACTGGAGACCTTTAAAGCCCGTTGTGGATTGGGGACCAGAGTACCTGAAGGGCCGTTTTCTCCCAAATGTTCCTGCTCACAGGGAGAAGCCCCCCCTGACTGCCCCATTGATCAAAGACACTTTTCTGGTGGGCACAGAGGAAAGGGCCTTTTTGGTGGCAGCCCCACAGTAATGCAACAGCCTCCCCAGGGAGGTGCCCCTGGCTCCCCTCACTTCTGATCTTCATTTGCTGGCTGGGTGCCGTAACAATAAAATTCATTCATTCACTTCTGATCTTCAGAAGGCAGCTGAAGACATGTTTGATTCATTATGGCCTTTGATTACTTTTAGTTTTTCTGCCTAACGGCAGTTTAAAATTTTTGTTGTTATTCAGTCGCACAGTCGAGTCCGACACTTCATGACCCCATGGACCAGATCACATCAGGCCCTTCCAGTCTTCTGCCATCCTCTGAAGTTGGCTCAACTTCATGTTCGTTGCATCTATGACACTGTCTAACCGTCTCATCCTTTGCCGTCCCCGTCTTCTTTGACCTTCAATCTTTCCCAGCATCAGGGTCTTCTTCTCCAGGGAGGGCTCCCTTCTCATTGGGTGGCCAAAGTCTTTGAGCTTCAGTGTCATTATCTGGCCTTCCAGGGAACAGTCAGGGTTGATTTCTTTTAGGATTGACTGATTTGATCTTCTTGCAGTCCAAGGGACTCTCAAGAGTCTTCTCCACACCATAGTTCAAAAGAATCTATTCTTCGGCACTCGGCCTTCCTTAGAGTCCAACTCTCGCAGCCATACATGACTACTGGGAAGACCATTGCTTTGACCATATGGACTTTTGTTGGCAGGGTGATGTCTCTGCTTTTTATCATGCTGTTTAGGTTCGCCACCGCTTTCCTCCCAAGGAGCAAGTTAAATGGTTGCTGTTAATTTGTGGGTTTTATGCGTTTTATTGTTTTGCTGCTGTTTGCATTGTGAGCTGCCTCGAATTCCTGTAAAGCAGTCAATAAAGGCTTTTGCCCTGACCTGGATAGCCGAGACTAACCTGATCTGGTCAGACCTCGGATGCCAAGCAGGGTCGGCAGAGGTTGGTCCTTGGATAGGAGGGCCCCCGCAGGGCAGACCACCTCTGACATCTCTCACCTTGAAAACCCCATGAAGGGTCGCCCTAAACCGGATGCGACTTGAGAGCACGCTACACACACGCGCACAGTAAAGGTTTTTAATAAATGAATGCTGTTTCTAATGCAGAATACTGGGCCAATGTTCATGACTCATGGTATTTCAGGTTGTAGACCTGGTTGGGGGTTGATTGTGACGGTTTTTAAAATGTGATTTTATCGTGCATATTTTTAAAACTGTGAGCTGCCTTGGTGACCCTCGTAAGGGCAGAAAGGCGGGACCCACATTTTTGTAAGTCACACAAATTTTGTAATTTTGTAAGTCACACAAACTTTGTGATTTTGTAAGTCACACAAATTTTTGTAAGTAAATAAATATCTCAGTATTACCGGGGGGGCGGGGGGGAATACCTCCACCAATTCACCTCTATTGTAGGACCAAAGCTCCAGTATTCTGCTTATAAATATCCACATTCAGAGCTTTAAAGAAATACACACACAGAGGCACACCCACACCCACACTGCTATGGTATGTCAAGCTGTCAGTCCACTTTTCCAAGTTGTACAGAGCTTGAAATATTTGACAAAAGCAGCCAAAACACGAGAGGAATGCCACACGTGAAATACTACAGCACAGATCTTATTCATTTAGACAGATCCGTAACTTGCTTTCCTCCCCAAAGGAGATGACGCCGTTGCTTTCCCCTCCCTCATCCTATCCTAACAATCGCTCTTGATGGAACTGAAAGAAAGAGTGACTGGCCCAAGTTTCCATGACAGAGTGGGGGATTCAAACCTGGGTCTCCCAGAGCCTTGTCTGACACTAACCACTACTCCACGCTGTCTCTTTTGAGCTGGTTTATGGCCAGACCCCAAGGTTTCCACACACAGACCAGGGCTTTTCAGCTCCTAATCCCACCTCATGTGAATCCACGAAGCTGTCTTCTGCCAAATCGGACCATTGGTCCATCAAGGTCAGTATTGTCCGCTCTGGCTGGCAGCTGCTCTCCAGGGCCTCAGACAGAGGTCTTTCACAACTCCTCCTAGCTGATCCTTTGAGAGCCAGTTTGGTGTAGTGGTTAAGTGTGCAGACTCTAATCTGGGAGGACTGGGTTTGATTCCCTACTCGTCCACTTGCAGCTGCTGGATGACCTTGGGCAAGCCACAGTTCTGTCAGAGCCGTTCTATCAAGAGCAGTTCTCAAAAGAGCTCTCCCAGCCCTACCTACCTCACAGGGTGTCTGTTATTGAGAGGGGAACTGAAAGGAGTTTGTAAACTCCAACTGAAGGACGGGGTAAATCCAATTTCTCTCTTCTCCTTCTTTTAACTGGAGATGCTGGGGACTGAACCTGCAACCTCCAGCCTGCCAAGCCGAGGCTCTGTCAATGAGCCACAGATTCTATCCCCCTTTCCCACCAAGACCCTGAAGACAGTCTCTAGGCCTTCTGCTCTACACACTGCCCCAAGCACACTGCTCCACAGCCATGAGAACTGTACATTTAAAAAAAAAAAACGGAGACCCATGGCTTTCATTACCCTATAAGATGCTGGGTTTCGAACCCAGGATCTCAGTGGCAAGACTGACGCGCCTTCCCCCCTCTGGGTCGCTGTATAGCTTGCCAGGAAGGAGATGCTGGTCTTCTCTCTGCTGCCCCCACTGTGAATGGCCAGAGAGTGGTATTGCGGGTACCAGTTCAGCAACAGTCGGGTGGCATAAAGGACGAACGGAATCTCTGAGCGCCTCAGACTGCCCAGTTTAAGTGGCCCGCTTGCTTCCAAACACCCAGACCCGGCACTGTGAGTGCAGCCCTGTCTCGCACTCGCTTCCCCTACAGAGGCAAGCAAATAAGCAATGATATTTACTGACGGAACCGGGCTCCCCGCAGGCGCCCCACTAGGGGCTGCATAATAGCAAATCTCCGATCCACGCTACTGAACACAGCCCTTGGCAGAGGTTGCATTAAAAATATATATATATCCCTCCTTTCTCTTCCACTCTGTAAAACATTGGGGGGGGGGGCGCGGAATAACATCTCCTCTGACCTGTAAAAAGAGGGCAAAATTACAGTCCTGGCAGCAAATGAATCACTTTCTCCAGGACTACCCGGAACGTTTCTTTTTGTTCTTTCCTCCCCCCAAGAGGCACTGAGGAAAAGCAGAGAACGGACATGATTCAGAGTCCCAAGGAAAGCCCCGAACGCCAGTTGACAAGACGCATTTCTGCTGCCTCAGACTTACACAGATTTTTTTTTAAAAAAAATGGCAAGTTAAAATGAAATCCTTCACCCGCTCCCTGATCCCTCTTCTCCAGAGCTTTATGTCAACGCACGAGCCTGGCGTGAGCGATGGAACTGGGACTGAGCCGCTGCGATAGAGTAACATGAAGAGCAGTTTCTGTAGATCTAAATCGCAGATGCCGGGCAACGCATCTGCCCTGCAGGCTGGTACTACAGTGGCACCCCATTCACTGACAGAGCTGCCCCCTCCTTTGGAAAACTGGAGGAGGAGATTGGCTTGATACCCCGTCCTTCACTACCCAAAGGAGCCTCAGAGCTGCTTACAATCTCCTTCCCCTTCCCCACAACAGACGCCCTGTGAGGTAGGTGGGGCTGAGAGAGCTCTTTCGTGGACTGCTCTTGAGAGAACAGCTCTGAAAGAACTTGTGACTGACCCAAGGTCATCCAGCAGCTCCATGTGGAGGAGTGGGGAATCAAACCCGGTTCTCCCAGATTAGAGTCCACTGCTCTTAGCCACTACACCCTGGAAGAAGCCTCAGAGTCCACTGAAATGCAAACTGGGCACCTTGGCAAGCTGGCAACAGGGCACCCTGAAGGCAGGAAGAAATCAACCGCTTTCCTGAGCCACCTCACAGGCTTACACCCCCGTAGACAACCATCTCAAGATGTAGACTAAAGCAGCGGCTTAATCACAAATGATGGGCTTTATACCAATATTTGACTGAAGTTTTTTTATTTTCCCTTTTTAACAAGCACCTGAGAAATTACTTCTTGCCATCCGGTATCAGATCTAGCGCCACTTCCCTTTTTTATCACAGGGGAGTCAATTTCCTCTCTCCGAATGTCCTCTCAAAGGCACTTTCATTCATACGGTGCGCGGCGACTTCCGCCGGAACGCCGTCCGGACGCTGCCAGCAACCCCCAAGCTCAACAATATCTAAATTAATTCAACACAGCAGGGAGACCTTGGTGCTCTCCACAACCCCCCCCCCAAGCCAGAGGCCCCCTCCGGCACGATCTGCCTAGGTCAGCGGATTCTCCTGCCAGCAACTGACAATCCGTAATCTTTTTTTTATTTTCAGCAAACTTGGTCGACTGCCACGGAAGCCAAGTCAGTCTCACACACGTACTTCAGACGGCAAACTGTGTGAGGGTAAAGGGTGTGTTATAGTAGCAAAATGCTGGCTCACAGGCCATGGCGCAGGGTTACCGCTCTTGCCTTGCACGCAGAAGGTCCCAGGTTCAATCCGTGTCATCTCCAATGAAAAGGTCCATCTCCAGTTAATAGGTAGGGTTGCCAGGTCCCACGTCAGAGATGAGCTGCCGGTCAGAGAAGACAACAGCTAATTTGATGGGCCAGTTCTTTACCTTCCCCCCTTCTATAATGAATGTTCATTTTATAGAGACTTTTCCCTGCCTTTGTTTAGTACAGTATATTTCTCTGGGATATTTTTCTTAATCTCTGACCTACGTGCCAGTCTGCATGGATGCCACATCGTTTTCCAAAAAGTACTCTCCAGGGTTTACACCCTGTTATCTATCTACTGGTCTAGTATCACAAGAGGAGGAGGAGGAGAAGAAGAAGAAAGAGAAGCAGAAGGAGAAGAAGAAGGAGAGGAAGAGGAAGAAGAAGAGGAGGAGGAGGGAGGAGGAGGAGAAGGAGAAGAAGAGGAAGAAGAAGAGGAGGAGGAGATTGGATTTATACCCTGCCCTTCACTTGGGAGTCTCAGAGCAGCTTACAATCACCTTCCCTCCTCCTCCCCACAACAGACACCCTGTGAGGTAGGCAGGGCTGAGAGAGCTCTGACTGAGAACTGCTCCTGAGAGAACTGCCCTGAGAGAACTGTGGCTTGCCCAAGGTCACCCAGAAGCTGCATGTGGAGGAGCGGGGAATCAACCCTGGTTCTCCCAGAGTAGAGTCCACGCTCTTAACCACTAAACCAAACTGGCTCTCCGAATGTCCTTCTGTAGTGGGTCGGTCTAGATATTCTCAGGGGGAACCCCTCAGCATTACCAGCTGTTACTAAGTTCTTTCCAGAGAACCCTTGGCCCAAGCAAGTGTCCCAACAAAGAAACTTGACATGTGGAAACCCCACTGGATGCTGTATCAAGAGTTTCAGCAGTGGGGGGGGGGGATCTGTGGCTCAGTGGAAGAGCAACTGCTTGGCATGCAGAAGGTCCCAGGGTTCAATCCCCGGCATCTCCAGTTAAAAGGGGCCAGGCAGCAGGTGATGGGAAAGACCTCCGCCTGAGACCCTGGAAAGCTGTAGAGAGGGGCCGTGGCTCAGTGGAAGAGCATCTGCTTGGCATGCAGAAGGTCCCAGGGTTCAATCCCCGGCATCTCCAGTTAAAAAAGGACCAGGCAGGAGGTGATGGGAAAGACCTCCGCCTGAGACCCTGGAAAGCTGTAGAGAGGGGCCGTGGCTCAGTGGAAGAGCATCTGCTTGGCATGCAGAAGGTCCCAGGGTTCAATCCCCGACATCTCCAGTTAAAAAAGGACCAGGCAGGAGGTGATGGGAAAGACCTCCGCCTGAGACCCTGGAAAGCTGTAGAGATAGGCTGTGGCTCAATGGAAGAGCATCTGCTTGGCATGCAGAAGGTCCCAGGTTCAGTCCCCGGCATCTCCAGTTAAAAAAGGACCAGGCAGGAGGTGATGGGAAAGACCCTTTTCTGCCTGAGACCCTGAAGAGCTGCTGCCAGTCTGAGTAGAGGATACTGACCTTGATGGACCAAGGGGGTCTGATTCAGTAGAAGGCAGCTTCACATGTACAAATGTCTGTCCCCCCATGGACAGACTGAGGGGGCGGGGGGGAAGGCAGATTAAGTTGAGAGTTCATACCTTGCCAAAGGCCACGCACGGGGGCTAACGGCAGAGGAAGGATTCCATTTCTCCACTCTCAGTTTCTTTAACCTCTTCCTGAGGGGGAGGAGTGGCAGTTTCTCACTAGCATACCAACGGCCCATGGAGCTACCAAAAATTCTTCTTCTCGACACTAGCAAACAGTAACACCAACGCACATTTCAGAAGGCGCTCTTCCCCACCACACTGACCCCTGGCACATCGCAGAATAGCAGGGAATTATCTGCCCCCAGGAAGAAAAGGAGGAGGAAGAAGAGACTGGATTTATCCCCCACCCTTCACTACCCAAAGGAGTCTCAGAGCAGCTTACAACCTCCTTTCCCTCCCCCTCCCCACAACAGACACCCTGTCAGGTAGGTGGGGCTGAGAGAGTTCTCTTGAGAACTGCCCTTGAGAAACCAGCTCTGAGAGAACTTGTGACTGACCCAAGGTCACACCAGCAGCTGCATGTGAAAGAGTAGGGAATCAAACCTGGTTCTCCCAGGTTAGAGTCTGCACTCTTAACCACTATTTATTTATTGAGTTACATTTATAGTCTGCCCTTCCCAGAGGCGGGCTCAGGGCAGGTTAACGACACTTCATTTAGACAAAATATATTAGTTAATACAATAAAATTCAAATTTAAAACATCATCATAAATATTAAAATGGTGGTCACAGCTGATAACAAGAAATTTTCTGCTTGTGGGAGGTTCCTGGCCATAGCCAGGAGTTGTTAACAGAGTGACAAACACTACACTACACCACACCAAATTGGCTTTTATCAATCCCCGGCAGAGGAGAAGGAGAAAAAAGATGGCCTCTACACAGTGACACTCTAGGAACTTCCATTAGTCTCTATGATAAAGGCCACAGAGACCACAGGAGACAGCCTAGAGCATCACCCAAATCTGACATCATATCCCCAGCCCCCACAATCTCCCAGCACTGGCAGAGGAAGTGTTGGAAACCCTGAGCAGACAAGGTGGGATATAAATCGAAATAAATAAATAAATAAGATGTGCAACACAATCATATCCACTGAAGATGACAGATGAGTTAGAACAAACTAGTAAGAGATGTCCTGACCTGGACGGCCCAGGCTCGCCCAATCTCGTCCATCTCAGAAGATGAGAAGAAGAAGAGATTGGATTTCTACCCTGCCCTTCACTCAGAGTCCCAGAGCAGCTTACAAACTCCTTTCCCTTCCCCTCCCCACAACAGACACCCTGTGAGGTGGGTGGGGCTGAGAGAACTCTGACACAAACTGCTCTTAAGCTTGGAGAAACGATGACTGAGGGATGACATGATTGTGGTTTATAAGATTTATGCATGGGATAGAGCAGGTAGGGAAAGAAGTACTTTTCTCCCTTTCTCACAATACAACAACTCGTGGGCACTCAATGGAATTGCTGAGTGGTCGGGTTAGAACAGATAAAAGGAAGTACTTCTTTACCCAAAGAGTAAGAACAGATAAAAGGAAGTACTTCTTCACCCAAAGAGTAATTCACACATGGAATTCACTGCCACAGGAGGTGGTGGCGGCTACAAGCATGGACAGCTTCAAGAGGGAACTGGATAAACATATGGAGCAGAAGTCCATCAGTGGCTTTGTTTTTGTGTTGTGGGGGGGGGGGGCAAGAGTGGGAGGGCTTCTAATGTCCTGGCCCCACTGGTGGACTTCCTGATGGCCCCTGGTATTTCTGGCCCCTGTGTGACACAGAGTGTTGGACTGGATGGGTCATTGGCCTGATCCAACATTGGCTTCTCTTATGTTCTTCCCTGACTGTGCCAGAGATCATTTTGGAAACCTCACGCACATGTTACAATTTTTAAAATATTTTTGAACTTTTGTCTATGAGGGGGCGGCACTCATCTGTGCAGGGCAGTGCCCCCAAATGCCCCCTTGGCTATGGACCTGAATGGGAGACCACCAAGGAATACCAGAGTCACAATGTGGAGGCAGGAACCACCCCTGAACGTCTCCTGCCTTGAAAACCCCACAGGGTCGCCATAAGTCAACAATGACTTCACAACAATTTCCACCACCACCTTTCACATCACCTACAACCTGTTCCTTCCTGGGGACGTCAGGGATTGAACCTGGGACCTTCTTTGTGCCAAGCAGATGCTCTGCCACTGAGCCACGGCCCCTCCCCCAAAACACCATTATCTCACTGGCTGAGGAGCCACTACAGCCACACCAGCTTACAGATGTTGTGAATCTGTGAAGCCATTAAAAGATTTATCTCTGGGCCAGTTCGAAGGATCAGCAATAGAAGCGTTCGAATAACCTGCTGGCAAAGAAAGCGCAGGGCACAGCTGTGCTTAGGACTAAAAACGCAGAGCCACAGAACATGAAGGATATGCCCAAGGTCACGGCAAAGGTCTCCAGCGACAGAGGCCAACCACTAGACCTCTGATCGGCTGCCTCTTTCTAGAAGATATTGGCATACAGTAGCGGGGAGGGTGGGGAACTACTTAAAATTCATTGTTCTGTTCACTAAGCAGTGAACCCACCACAATAATTGCATCAAAATTGATTGGTTTAAAAATGTCCACTTTAATTAATTTATTATAAATACTTATAGAACAGTTTCAGACAAGGTCTGGTGCGCCAAGGATTAAATGCCACTTATTTCCACGTCCTTTAAGAAAACAAAATAACCCAATGCCGTTTCCAAAAGCCCGTCAAGAAAATCCCGGCACTCCGCAGGACGAGCAGAGAGGGAAACAGTCAGCTCCTCTTCCTCTGACTCTGCAAGAGATAGCGATTGCAGAGATGGTTTTATTGGGGGGGGGGCATTGTTGCATTGAAAACTGCAAAGCATTCAGGCCAGCGACTTTGACATATCGTATTCCATGCAGAAAACTTGCATGTCCTTAGCACAGAGAGCCAGTTTGGTGTAGTGGTTAAGAGCGCGGATCCCAATTTGGGAGAACCAGGTTTGATTCCTCCACATGCAGCTGCCGGTGTGACCTTGGGTCAGTCACAAGTTCTCTCAGAGCTGTTCTCTCAGGAGCAGTCCTCGAAAGAGCTCTCTCAGCCCCACCCACCTGACAGTCACAGGGTGTCTGTTGTGGGGAGGGGGAGGGAACGGAGACTGTACGTTGCTCTGAGACTCCTTCGGGTAGTGAAGGGTGGGGTATAAATCCAATCTCTTCTCTTCTTCTTCTTCTTAGAGGGGAGGAAAGATTTGCTTCCTCCTGCCACAATTCAAGGAAAGGAACTTGTTTTGGTTTTTTTAAAATAGTGGCTAAACTGCTAGAAGTTTCTGTGGAAAACAGGCACAACCTGTGGCAAAGGATGCTCTTTAGGTATGCTTACATCTATGCTCAAAGTCCCACCAGCTAGGATTGTCCTCATAAGCCCAGCTACCTGGAGGAGACGAGGCAGGCAGTGGTAACACACACAGCTTCTTTGGTGGTGGCACCTCTCACCTTCGAAACACCCTCCCTGTTGAGTCTCACCTGGCATCTGTTTTACTCTCCTTAGGCACCAGTCCAAAGTACAGCCATCGCCATGAAGTGTTTAGAGCAGGGGTGTCAAACATGCGGCCCAGGGGTCAGATCAGGCCCACAGTGGGACTGGCCACCTCCTGCTTCCAGTTCTGCTGCTGCTGCTGCTGCATCATCGCTTGCTTCGCCAGACTCTCTCAATCGCTCAGCCATTTCATGTTTTAACCTGGGTCCTAGACTCAGAACTCTGAGCATGCGATTTCTGTTGTGAATGTCAATAAATCAAAAGTAGGTCTGCAGTTTACAGAGCTAATGTTTTAAGCATGTTTTTATTTTAAGCAAAAAAAAATCTTTGTGTTTGTGTCCTTTATAAGGTTTATATCTCCGCTTCCTGGCATTATGTTTTATGACACACATGGCCCAGGGGCCAAGCCAAGTCTCATTTATGTCACATCCGGCTCTCATAGCAAATGAGTTTGAAACTCCCTAGCTTAGAGTGTTGGATTAGAATCTAGGAGACCTGAGCCCCCACTCGGCCACTGAAGCTTGCTGGGTGACCTTGGGTCAGTCACATGCTCTCAGCCTCACCTACCGCACACAGGGTTGTCCCGAGGATAAAATAGAGGAAAGGAAAACAATGTCAGACACTTTGGGTCCTCATTTGGGAAAACGGAAAATAAGTTTATTTTTACCCAGGCTTTTAACTGGGGGGATTGGACCTTTTTAATTATTTTTATAACCTGCTTCTAACTCGAGCTATGCAACAAAAGGAGCTGTGACTCTCGAAAGCTTAGACCCCGGACGCCTTGTTGGCCTCTAAGGGGCCCCTGGACTCGAACCTGGCTCTTCTAGCCTGAGAACCATTTAATGAGATTCCTCTTCAGTGGCTGGATGCTTTATACTGTTTTAAAGTTCTGGGTGGGTTTTGATAGTTTATTAACTGTTAACCAGTTCTGTATAGAGGTTAAGTGCGTGGAGAGAACCGGGTTTGATCCCCCATTCCTCCACTTGCAGCTGCTGGTGTGACCTTGGGTCAGTCACAAGTTCTCTCAGAACGGTTCTCACAAGAGCAGTTTCTGTCAAGCGCTCTCTCAGCCCCACCTACCTCCCAGGGTGTCTGTTGTGGGGAGGGGAAGGGAAAGGAGATTGTAGGCTGCTCTGAGACTCCCTTGGGTAGTGAAGGGCCATGGGGTATAAATCCAATCTCCTCCTCCTCTTCTTCTTCACCAGTTTGGTGTAGTGGTTAAGCGCGGGGACTCTAATCTGGGAGAACCAGGTTTGATCCCCCACTCCTCCACATGCAGCTGCTGGTGTGACCTTGGGTCAGTCACAAATTCTCTCAGAGCTGTTCTCTCAAGAGCCGTCCTCGAAAGCGCTCTCTCAGCCCCACCTCCCTCACAGGGTGTCTGTTGTGGGGAGGGGAAGGGAAAGGAGTTTGTAAGCCGCTCTGAGACTCCAAGTGAAGGGCGGGGTATAAATCCAATCTCTTCTTCTTCTTCTTCTTAGTGTTTTATGTTTTTATTAAGTTTTACTTTTGTAAAGCCATCTCGCGCAGGTTCTCTGGAGAGGAAGCAGAAACATTGTCCTAAATAAGTAAGTTAGACAACGCATGCACCGTCTCCCCAGAGAATACTCTCTCTGACAGGTACAAGTGAGTCCACCATACCTTTACAAGGTTATAAGCCTGTTTCCTGATGCATCTCTTAAACATATGCTTTGGGCCCGGTCCGGCTAGTATTCGGTCTTTCTGGGAGGAAGTAATTATTCATATCAATTTTGTATTAGAATATTCATTGATGTTCAAGGATGCTTATATACGTCTAAACTACTTGCTTGCCTCCTGGCGATTAACTGATGGTCAATCAGAATGGACCCTCCGGGCACTTAACTGCTGCTAAAAGACTTGTATTACAACACAGGAGAGACAAACGCCCTCCTCCCATAACCCAATGCATTGAGGACCTTAAAACCTTATCAACCTTTGAACGTATAGATGACAATTGTGCATATACATGCATTTAGATATTTGGAAACTTTTTACAGAAGCTTATCTGTAGGTTTGCCGCCATTGTTTCCTTCCGTTTGGGAGTCTGAAAATTATTTCTAAGAATTTAAAAATTGTGCCGCCTCCAAGTGCCGAAGAGACCTGTCTCCCTTGAATTAAGTTCTTGCTGTGAGCACAAGAACACCCATATGAAGCTGCCTTCTACTGGATCAGACCCTCGGTCCATCAAAGTCAATATTATCTACTCAGACTGGCAGCAGCTCTCCAGGGTCTCAGGCAGAGAAGGGTCTTTCCCATCACCTCCCACCTGGTCCTTTTAACTGGAGATGCCAGGGATTGAACCTGGGACCTTCTGCAAGCCAAGCAGAGGCTCTGCCACTGAGTCGCAGCCCCTCTTTACAGCTCTCCAGGGTCTCAGGCAGAGGTCTTTCATATCACCTACCGCCTGGTCCTTTTAACTGGAGATGGGGGGGGACCTTCTGCATGCCAAGCAGATGCTTGACCGCTGAGTCATGCACCCTCCCCTTGAAGGTTTGGGGTGGGGGGGAAGCTCAATTCATGCATCAGGTCCACAGAATGAAGCCAGCTTCCCTGAAAAAGCGTACAGCATCACAATGCACAATTTTTAACTTACACCCTTACAGAGACATCAGGGAGAGAAAAACAAACAACCTGGGTTTTTTCCCTGAACTTGAATGCCGCTCAGCAATCGGCTCTCAATTAGGAAGGTTTTGCTGCGTGCAACCCGCCGGGAGCACCACAGCTCTCCGCCACGCAAAGCAGAAGCCGTTCAGGTCTCATCAGGCAGACGCAAGTTGATTTCTTTTCGTGTTTATAAGCAGAAAATCGTGGCGAGCAAAAAGCCCTCGGTCGGGGGCCCAGAAGAATGGCGGGGCCTTTGAGTCAAAAGCCCGTCCTGACGCGGAGCCCATTAATAGCTGCCTTTCTGAAGGAAACATTCTCTTCCATTGCGTTTGGGTTTTGTTCTCCGGGTCCAGCTCCGCCAAAGGGAGCCAAAGGCTAAATGGTGCCGTTCGTATTCAAGATTAAATTGCATGCAATTCAAGCCCCCGGCATTACACTCCATGACAAAGAACAACTGAGCCATG
>NW_015172675.1:70430-80215 GCF_001447785.1 Gekko japonicus
GTGGCGCCATTGCCAAACAGCCAGGCTGAGGAAGACACATGATGAAACATCCCTTGAGCAGGCTGTATCTACACAGGGGTCCCCAAACTTTGGAGGAGGAGAGATTGGATTTATACCCCGCCCTTCACTTGGAGTCTCAGAGCAGCCTACAATCTCCTTTCCCTTCCCCTACCCACAACAGACACCCTGTGAGGTAGGCGGGGCTGAGAGAGCTCTGACGAAAACTGCTCTTGAAAGGACGGCTCTGAGAGGACTGTGATTGACAGGAGGAGGAAGATGAGAAGGAGGAGAAGATGAGGAGATTGGATTTATTCCTGCCCTTCACTCGGAGTCTCAGCTTATAAACTCCTTTCCCTCCCCACAACAGACACCCTTTGAGGTAGGTGGGGCAGAGAGAGCTCTGACAGAATCTGCTCTTTTTCAAGGACAGCTCTGACAGAACTATGGCTTGCCCAAGGTCATCCAGCAGCTGCGAGTGGAGGAGTGGGAAATCAAACTTTGATTGGCCATTTTACGCAACATTTCTTTGGCCCAAGGTCATCCAGCAGCTGCGAGTGGAGGAGTGGGGAATCAAACCTGGTTCTCCCAGATTAGAGTCCGCACACCTAACCACGACACCAAACTGGCTCTCTGTTTGGCATCTGGACGCGGAGCGGTGGGTGCAGCCAGAAAACGGTTGCTGTGAAATGGCTGCCGCAGGAGGCGGAGGTCCCTCCACTGTGGTGGCAGCGGCTGCCAAAGAAATGTTGCGTAAAATGGCCAATCAAAGCCTTGCTAGACAAAAGTCCCATCCGGCCCTGCCCACTGTTCCAGAAACACTTGGTGGGTGTAGACCCCCTGGCCTACACATCCACACTCCCTCTTTGCCCCTGAACTGGACCGCTCTTTGGATGTGGGGCGGGGAGTTATCCATTAAACATTGTCTTCTTACTGCCCATTTCCCAGGTTTCCCCACTCGCTAATCCATGATCTTTTCAGAACGAACACAACTCAAGAATGTCTCCACCCCATCTGGAAGGGAAGGCGCACTTCTTAAAAAGGCCCCGCCTACATTGGCACCACCTTCCTTCCATCCCTCGCGGACTCCATCTTCTCCAGTGCATCTCAAGGGGAAATGGCAGCTGACGGAGGGAAACCGGAAAGGAAACCGGCAGATGGAATGCTCCCCCACTGTCCTGTGACTGCTTCTACAGTAAATGAGAGCTGGCATGGTTCGATCTGAGTGTCGGACTAGGTTCAGATCCCACTCTGTCACACGCTGCTGGCCCGGCCCACTTCACAGGGCTGTCGGGAGGATAAACTGGAGAGGAGGAGAATGCTGAGAGCCACTCTGAGTCTGCACTGGGGAGAGGAGTGCTGTACAAATAAAGTGAATAGTAAACAAAATAAAATCTTAAGGAGTCTTAAGGAGGCAGGCTGGCAGCAACCAGGGCCAGGGCTTTCTCGGTGGTGGCTCCTCTCTGGTGGAATGAGCTCCCGGAGGAGATCAGGGCCCTGCGGGATCCTCTGCAGTTCCGCAGGGCCTGAAAAATGGAGCTCTTCCGCCGGGCCTTTGGAAGCCGCCACTACCGTTAAGAACTGAGAGCCGAGGGTTTTTAAGAGCCCTGTTTTTTCTCTTGGAATTCTAACAGCCTGGGCTGGCCGCCGGAAGGACAATCAAAGACGACTGAGGAACCGACTGTGAGAAAAGAGAACTGAGTATCAGCAGCCCTTATGCAATCGACGTCACTAGCACTTTACTATGTTGTGTGGTCTAAACTGTCTTAGAACTGTTTTCATCTAGTTTATATTTTATACGAAGGTGGTCTCCCAAATTTTATATGGTGTAGAAATCTGGATTGCTGGCGTGGACGAGAAATTGGATTCCCAGCTAAACTCCTTCCTTAAGAGAATTACCAGAACGCCACGGTGTGTTGCTGGGACTGTCCTCCATATGGAACTGGTTCAATCCTCGCTTGAAGCACGTGCTTGGAAGAGGGCATTTAAGTTGAGATTCAAGTTATCTGACCTAAGTCATCACTCCCAGGCCGGCTTTCTTCGTTTCATCTTAAAAGACACGACATCCAACCCTTGGCTGTCCCTTCTTGCTGGTAAACTCAGGTCATTGGGAGTTCCGATGTCCTCACCTTCCGAAGAGCTGATGCCCTCTCAGCTTGAGGAAACCCTGAAGAAACTAAAACAGTTGGATTGGGCCAGCACCATGGCCAGGGCCAGACGCACCTGCTCTCCTTTGGCTTTGGGGTTGTCCCCTCCAGAGAGATTTCCTGATTTTTATTCAGCGCTACTAATTCCATCTCACCGCCGCGCCTTTATGCTGGCCCGCTTAAATGTATTCCCAATGATGGTAACTCTGGGAAGATTTGGAGGCCTACCTTACTCAGATCGCCTTTGTCTGTGCAATTCTGGCGAAATTGAAACCTTAGACCATCTGATGTTCCGCTGTCCCCATTGGACTCAAGTTAGAGGCACTTATATCTTTCCTTATGTTATGTTAATTTTATGTACCTATTTTACCCCCCTTTTGCATTTTCTTTTGGTCAAGACTTCAGTCATATGGACCTGTAATAAACTGAACTATGTTATGTTGTATTGTAAACTATCGGTTGGTTTTATCTAAGCCGCCCTGAGCCAGCCTTGGCTGGGAGGGCGGGGTAGAAATTCAACAAATAAATAATAAAAATAAACTCAGACCCAAGAATCCTTGCTGTGCCGATACAGTCTAAGGCAGGGGTGTCGAACTCATTCGTTTGGAGGGCCGGATCTGCCATAAATGAGAACTTGCTGGGCAGGGCCACGTGTGTCATAATATGTAATGCCAGGTAGCGGAGATATAAACTTTATAAAGGGGTGTCAAACATGCAGCCCGGGGGCCAGAAGTGGCCCCCAGAGGGCTTCTATCAGGCCTGCAGTGGAACTGGCTGTCTTCTGCTTCTTCTTCCAGTTCTGCTGCTGCTGTGTCATTGTAGGTTTGCAGCTTACAGATACACCCCTGAACAGCATACTCAGGACTGCAACAGCACAGACATTTGGATGCCATAATTCAGGGCAAAAGGTGTCAGTTATCAGAGACTGTTCAATAAACAAAATATTGCAAGAGTGCTCATGCTTTAAGCATGTTTTTATTTTAATTAGTAAAAAACCCTTTGTGTTTGTGTCCTTTATAAAGCTTATATCTCCGCTACCTGGCATTACATTTGATGACACACATGGCCCGGCCCAACAAGGTCTCGTTTATATCAGATCCGGCCCTCATAACAAATGAGTTCGACATCCCTGGTTTATGTCCTCCAGTGACTGCATCTAAATCACCGCAATACAGAAAGGAGACGGGGAGGATAATTAAGTTGCGGGAACATACAGGCCACCCGTTTCACCTGCAGAGCAATTAACAGCCGGCTCAAAAGGAACCGGTGGAGCCAGAGAAGGAGTTGTTCACACACAGAAACACACACACACAAAGAGGCCAGGGGGTTTTACCTGGTTTCCCAGACTGCACAGCGAAAACCCTGGTTCACAGCCGGCCTCCACTCAAGTACCTGCACAAAGAACCCCCTTCGAGAACACTTATGAAATGATAACAACGTTTAGACGCTCTCGAAGGAAAGACTCTTCAACATGGGAAATGTTCATACTAAAATACAGCCCCAAAGTTCAAGAGGAACAGCAATTAAATAAATTTGGCAACCTCACAAACTCTGAAGCTAGCCCAGTGCGAGGGTTAGAGTGCCAGGTTCTGGGAGGCCCAGGTTCGAATCCCTACTCCACCATGGAAGCTTGCTGGAGGGGGGGACTTTGGGCCAGTCACTCTCTCCCTCTTAGCCTACCTCACCTCACAGAGTTCTTGCGAGGATAAAACAGCGCCGTACACTGAAGCCTCAACTCCTTGGAGAAAGGGCAGGATAAAGATATGTTGGGTCAAACAGAACAATAAAAGCAGGGGCGGTAAAACTTTCAGGATGGGGTCCAGCAGCGGGGAGGTGGGAGATAGGAGACATAAAAGTGTTAGATTCTGCTGGGGGTAGCCCTGTTGGTCCGAAGCAGCAGAATAAAGTCTGAGTCTAGTGGCACTTATAAGTCCAACATAAGACAATAAGAGAACATAAGAGGAGCCAATGCTGGATCAGGCCAAAGGCCCATCCAGTCCACCAGTGGCCACAAATACCAGGTGCCATCAGGAGGTCCACCAGTGGGGCCAGGACACTAGAAGCCCTCCCACTGTTGCCCCCACCCCCCAAGCACCAAGAATATAGAACATCACTTGCCCCAGCCCGAGAGTTCCTATCTATACCTTCTGGCTGATAGGCACTGATGAACTTCTGCTCCAGATGTTTATCCAATTCCCTCTGGAAGCCGTCCATGCTTGTAGCTGCCACCACCTCCTGTGGCAGTGAATTCCAAGCTTTAATCACTCTCTGGGTGAAGAAGGACCTCCTTTTATCTGTTCTAACCCAACCGCTCAGCCATTTCATGGAGTGCCCACGAGTTCTTGTATTGTGAGAAAGGGAGAAAAGTACCTCTTTCTCTACCTGCTCTTTCCCATGCATAATCTTATAAACCTCAATCATGTCACCCCTCAGTTGTCGTTTCTCCAAGCTAAAAAGCCCCAAGCACTTTAACCTTTCCTCATAGGGAAAGTGCTCCGACCTTTTTATCATTCTAGTTGCCCTTTTCTGCACTTTTCCCAATGCTATAAGATCCTTTTTGAGGTGTGGTGACAAAGCTCCTACCTTGAATGAAACTCTGTTGGTCTTAAAGGTGCCACTGGACTCAAACTTTATACAAACTTTAAGCAGGAGATTAAAAAATGAGAGACAGTGCTCCGCTCACTCAAGCCCACCATTAAAATGCTAAACAGCAGAACGAATAAGCAAGTTTTAACTTGACACTCAACATTTAACAAGGGAGAAGGGCACCTCGACAGGTGCTACCATAGAGTAGGACCCGATCTTACTCTATGCCTGTCATTTATACTTGCATCCTTCCCCAGTGTATATTCACAACAACCCTGTGAGGCAGGTCTGGCTGAGAGTACTTGACTGGCCCAAGGTCACCCAGTAAGCTTCCATGGCAGAGTAGGGATTCGAACTTGGGTTTCCCAGATTCTAGTTCGACACTAACCACTACACCATTCTGGCTCTCAACAACGAGCAGAGGGACACCAAAGGTTTCTCGCAGAAAGTAACAGATCTAAACAGAGATTCCAATTCCTGGAGTCAAAACTTGCATGCTGAAGCAACAGAAATGGGGAGGGCAAGTCTCCCCGCCCTCCCCGGCCAGCACCAGTGCAGGAAAAGGAGGGAAAACGGTGGGAAAATGGACATCACTTCAACACCACTTCCTGCACGAATCCAGAACTGACATCAATGTGACGCTCTAGGACTCCACCTAAACTCTATGGTAAAACCACAGAATTGTGGTGGAATCCTAGAGTGCCATGCCAACATGCTGATGTCGCTTCCCTGATTGTGACAAGAGTGGTACTGCCGTGACATGTCTCCGCCCCCTAAAAAACCCCACCGGTTGCCAATGCTTCCCAGGCAACCTTCAGTCCACTGCAAACGTTGCCGGGGAGGGGGTAGGTTTGCGGCAGCTCAGTAATCCATCAGCCACAGCTTCTCTCCCACCCACCCCTGCAGCCAACGTGCCCCAGAGTCCTGAGCGGCCCGGCAAAGTGCCAGTTCCCAGGATTCCTTGCAAGAAACCTATTAAAGCTGCACCGGTTTCCAAGGTTTAACATGGGAGACGCAGCCCCTGCCTCAAAAGATACACCACAACTCCCAGCTCTACAGAGGAAGGGGGGGAAATTATAGACCCAGAAATAAACAGATTTACCATTCTCTCTCCCAACGTTTTTGCCATTCTTTGGGAGCGGGCGATATTTTTAAACTCCAAGCTGCAAGCGGTGCAGAAAACAAGAGTCTAAATTGGCTCTGCGGCAGCCCCTCCCAGCCGGGCCCCCCTGCCAAGGGTCAGACCACTTGCAACCCCCATGGCTACAGTCAACAATCAGCGCACTCTCATTAATCACTGCTAATTAACTTCATTGATTCTCAAGGCCGGGGGATTCCAGCACCGGCTGGCCCAGAAGGAGCAATCTGACTGCAGAAGAGAACACTGCCTCCAAAATTGCTTTCGGGAACCGGTCCCAGACCCTCAAACAGGACACTCCGGAACCAGCAAAAGAAAGGCTGCTGGTTTTCAGAAGGACAAAGCTTTCACGTCATCCCATAATTCTTTTAAAAATAAAACAGGTTGTTCACCAAATCTCACCCTCAAGCAGCTCTCCGAGGAGAGCAAAAACCACTACGTGGTGTTGTGGTTAGAGTGCAGGGCGAGGATCAAAGAGACCCAGATTTGAATCCCCCGCTCTGCCTTGGAAGCTTGCTGGGTGACCCTGGGCCAGTCACATGCTCTCAGCCTCAGCTACCGCACAGGGTTGTCGTGAGGATAAAATGGAGGAAAGGAGAAGGATATCAACTACTGTGGGTCCCCAACGGGTCACAGGCAGGGTATTAAAGGGAATAAATAAAGCAATAATAAATAAGGGAGCGGTGGCGCAGGCGGTAAAACGCCTGCAGTAACATCAACGAACAGCGCTATGGCCAGGGGTCATTTCCTGCAGGAGCGCACAAAAAATCCAGCAGTAAAGAGCCCCGGGGGCAGGCACATGCAACAAGCCCTGCCCCCTGCTCCCAGCAGCCCTCAATCAGAGCAAGAAGCAGCCAGGTAAGTTGCAGAGCCCCCCCCCCGGGCCCAAAACAGTCCAGTGGCACCTTTAAGAACAAGTTTTATTCAGGTACAAGCTCTCCCTCCTCTGCGAGGACAGATCTGCATGTTCCTCCCCCCCAATAGCTAACAATCCAAAACAGTCCAGTGGAGCCTAAGCGGTAGGTGTTGCCTTCTGACACACTTCCAGTGGTGTCAGGGGGTGTTGCCTATGCAAATAAGTTATGCTAATGAGTTATGCTAATGACCACCTGCACCTTTTTTCCTACAAAATGACCCCTGGCTATGGCTGTTCGAGAACCACCGCGGCCGGGGTGAGCTCCTGGCCCTAGTCCTAGCTTCCGCCCACCCAGTGGTTCGAAAGCAAAGTAAAAACAGAGCAAGTAGATAAATGGGTACCTGCCCTTAGAGGGCAGGGGCACCCTCCTCCGTGTGAGGTGTGTGGCGAGAGCATCAGCGGCGGCGATGGCGGCGGAGCAACGGCGAGGCAATCCCTGGTGGCCAGTGGAAGCAACATCGTGTGCGGCGAGCCCGACGACAAATGGAGGAGGAGGCGGAGTCGCGGAGGAGCGTAGTGGCGTGGAGGCGCAGGCGCGGCGGAGCCAGATATGGACGTAAGCCGACTGTGACTGACACAGACCGCATGCCGAGGAGACCACCGAGCTGGAGGAACCTGCTCCTGGATGCCAGAAATGGGACGCCAACCCCAAGGACTGCCGGGAGGAAGTAGCCAGAGCTGGAAAGAACAACTAGCCTGCCACCTGGCTGCCGGTAGGCAGCCCCAACAACCCCGTAATATATGTGGCCATAGCTTAGGAATTAATTGTAATTGGTGATTTGCCTGTAAACCGCTCAGAGACCTTCGGGTCTGAGCGGTATATAAATCGAATGCATAAATAAATAAATAAATAAATAAATAAATAAATAAATAAAGGCTCCGGTTCCCTCTCCAAAGCAAGGCCTCCGTCCGACGCTCAAGCCGCGAAGGGTCAAACCACACGCTATGATAGGATCTCTACCCTGGCCTGGGAGGAGAAGCAGATTTTTAATCTGGGAAACCGAGCCCAGGAATAAGGGTTGTAGGCAGTGTTCCCTCTAAGCTGAGTTCGTGCGAGCCAACTCACAGGTTTTTTAGCCTCCAGCTCACAGGTTTTTGTCTTCGCTCAGGAAGGGATGGCTCCAGAGCAACCTAATTTCTGCAGCAGCCAAACTGCTTGCTCACAACTTTAATGCCAGCACCTCACAAAGTAGGATTTTTTGCTCACAAGACTCCACAGCTTAGAGGGAGCGTTGGTTGTATGGTCCCTTCCCCCGTCCCCGCTGCTCCGTTCCAACTCAAAGCCCTCCCCCCCCTCCGCTGCCAGCTGCATTTCTCCTCAAAAAGAAAGGCCTCCAGAGACCCAATCACACATCTCCCACACAACGGTGCCATTCTGCCACTAATTCACGGCAGTTTCAGAGGATTACCACCATAGCAACACAGGTGTGCGTCTGGGCCCACTTTCAATCGCCCTGCTTTTCACACACGCCCCGGCTTGAGCCTGCCTTTCCCGAATAAATGTGGAGATCACATTAGCGGCTTCTGGGCCTTGCCCTGGTTCCCGCCACTGCCAAAAAGGCCGCACATACCGACAAGACATCATGCGCCTCCTTGGCTGAATACTAGCCAGAGGGACCCTCCAAGAGGCGGGCTTTCCCAAGCCCCGTGGCTTTTCCCAAGGCACACAGCCCAGCAAGGTTTTGCGGGATTTCTGCCTCACCTTACCCAGAAAATGATGGGTTTTCTAGCCCATCATTTGCACCTCGGTCATATGTACTGTTGTTGTGTCTTCCTGTGCGTGAACACATCCAGCCCGCCCTAAAAGCTCTGCACTGGCTGCCTATAGCGTACCGGATTCAGTTCAAGGTTCTGGTTCTTACCTTTAAAGCCCTATATGGTCAGGGACCTATCTACCTAAGGGGCTGCCTTTCCCCATATGTCCCCCAGAGAGCACTGAGATCAGGATCCCAAAATTGCCTTGCCCTCTGTTGAAACTGAAAGTTGCTTACACTTCAGTCATTACAGAGTTAAATGTTGTTTATTAGGAAAAAGGATGTTACGTTACATAATGTATTCAACCGGGAAAGTTTGTGGGAGTTGTTTATCCTAATGATGTGACCTGTAACCTTTGTATTGGTCAACTAACAACTTGTTTGTGGAAATGCTTTGATCTGGCATTCATGTATTCACAAGGTTTATGGCCCTTTGTGTGAACCAAAGAGGAAGTTCTCTTCTAGAAGCCAAGACAGTTAGAAAGATGTAGCTGTTAGCATATAGTACTGAAAGTAACTGCAAGTAGGTAACCTTTTATTTTATTTCTTTTATCCAAAGTACCTTACCCATGTTCTATTTTGTTTTATAGTAAAGATATTTTTATTTTACTAAGTGTGTGCTCTTGTGTTTGCAATACAACCATCGACCCTGAATCAAAGAATCCCAACGCCCTCCCGGGCCTGAAAGAACCCAGGCTGGCCGCAACGAGAGGCAGGGCATTTTCGGTGGCGGCCCCTTACTGGTGGAATGAGCTCCTGGAGGACATCAGGGCCCTGCGGGACCTTCTACAGTTCCGCAGGGCCTGTAAAATGGAGCTCATTCACACAGCTTTCAACTAGGGGGCCGCCTTTAACATCATGGCCCTGGCCCTACCACCAACATCAACATCGTTGCCAGCCTGACAACCAACAGCCTGGGTTGGGTTTAGGCGACCATCCAGTTGTTGAGAGAAGGCTGCCATCTTTTCCTGTAATTATAGTTTTATATATAGTAATTTTAACTGGATTCTATTTTAATACTGTGGAGCCGTAGTGTATATTTATTGATATATATTGTAAGCCGCCCTGAGCCTGCCGTGGCGGAGAGAGCGGGAGGGAGGGAGGCAGGAAGGCAGGAAGGCAGGAAGGAAGGCAGGAAGGCAGGAAGAAAGGAAGAAAGGCAGAAAGGAAGAAAGGAAGAAAGGAAGAAAGGAAGAAAGGAAGAAAGGAAGAAAGGAAGATAGGAAGAAAGGCAGGCAGGCAGGCAG
>NW_015172675.1:80241-88243 GCF_001447785.1 Gekko japonicus
AGGCAGGCAGGCAGGCAGGCAGGAAGGAAGGAAGGAAGGAAGGAAGGAAGGAAGGGATTTATACCCCGCCCTTCACTGCCCAAAGGAGTCTCAGAGCAGCTTACAATCTCCTTTCCCTTCCCCTCCCTATGAGGTAGGTGGGACTGTGAGAGGTCTGACAGAAACTGCTCTTTTTCAAGAACAGTTGTGCCAGAACTATGGCTTGCCCAAGGTCATCCAGCAGCTGCAAGTGGAGGAGTGGGGAATCAAACCCGGTTCTCCCAGATTAGAGTCCGCGCACTCAACCACGACATCAATATCACCTCCAAGTCCCTTCCTCGCAGTTGCAACAAAGCTCCAACCCAACTGGCAAGAGACGGCGACGAACCCCAACTCAACAAAAGCTGGTCTGTCGCAGCCGCACGGACGCCCCCTGGCTAACCTCCAGCTTTGGGATCCTGGCTGCCAAGAGCCGTGAACTCTGCCCCAGATGAGCTACTGAAGCTTCTCTGGGAGTTTCCCCAGACCAGATTTTTGCTTCTCTGAGTTGAACAAGGGGAGCGTTCACGGAGGAAACGGAGGACACAAAAGCGGCTCAGAGACAGTGACGGGGGTTGGGGAAGGCAGCGGGCAAAACGACAGACCAGCAAAGTCTCCCGAGATCAAAGCAGCCTATTTGGGAAGGCGGCACATTCAGGGCTCCGGCCTGCCACTTCCTGCCTCCCATCTTCGGGGAGCACAATTGACAAATCCGCCTTTTCACCACAAGCCGCGACCGCTCCGGCACATTCATGCCATTCATGCCTGGCCAGGAAGCATCATCGCTCAGGCAAGGGAGAAGCAAGTTAGCGGAGAGAAGTTTACAAGGAGCCATCGTGAACCAAAACAGGGGGCCGTCACCCCTCTTTCTGCCACCCCACAAGAGAAGGAAAACTCGGAACTGGGAAAAACTGGAAGCAAGCAAGAACTCACCCGAGGAAAACAGCCGGGCGATCGGGCACACTCCTTGTTTCCGCTTGCCTTGTGGGCTACGGGAGCGTTTGCACCTACCCCGCCTTTGCGCGAATGGCAGACAACTCCGACTGGAGCCTCAATGGCACAGCACGGCCCCTTCCACCTTACGAAAGGATTAGCCTACCGCTGGACCTCTTTGCTTTATCCTCAGGCCAGGGAGAAAACGACAGCCTGCCTTTCAAAAGGGCCATTGTTGCCTGAACCCTTTCTGGCAACTAGGCCTGGAGGCCTCTGCTCCAGAAACGACAAAGAGCACTTTTACTCTCGAAAGCTCAGGGACATCCCCCCCCCAAAAAGATCTTGTCGGTTTCCATAGTGCCACTGGACTTGAACCCAGCTGCTCCAAAACGGACAGTCCCCTTTCAGCACAGCTTCAAGCAATGCTCTTTCAAAAACTGCTCTGGAGAGAACGGCTCCAACAGGACTTGTGACTGACCCAAGGTCACACAAGCAGCTGCATGTGGAGGAGTGGGGAATCAAACCCGGTCCTCCCAGATTAGAGCCCGTGCTCCTAACCAATGTTCCCTCTAAGCTGTGGAGTCTTGTGAGCAAAAATTCTACTTTGTGAGCTGCTGGCATTAAAGTTGTGAGCAAGCCATTTGGCTGCTGCATAAATTAGTTTGCTCTGGAGCCGTCCTTCCTGAGCAGAGACAAAAAATGTGTGAGCTGGAGGCTAAAAAACTGTGAGCTGGCTCACACTGACTCAGCTTAGAGGGAACACTGGTTAGGAACCTTAACCACTACACCAAACTGGCTCTCTGGAAGCCTCGTTTCAAAAAGAATGTGGACAGATCGGAGCGGGTGCAGAGGAGAGAGACGAGGATGATCGGGGGCCTGGAGACCAAGCCCCACGAGGAAAGGACTTGGGAATGTTCAGTCTGGAGAAGAGGAAGTTGTGGGGGGTCATGACTGCTTTTATCTGAAGGGCTGTCGCTTAGAGGAGGGCAGGGTGCTGTTCCTGTTGGCAGCAGAGGAGAGGACTTGCAAGAACGGAGTTTAAATCAAGGGTGAAAAGATACCGGCTGGATCTTAGGGGAAACTTTTTGACAGTCGGAGTTGTGCAACAGTGGAATCGGCTGCCTGGGGAGGTGGTGAGCTCCCCCTCACTGGCAGACTCCAAACAGCAGCTGGGCAAACCCTTGTCAGGGATGCTCTCTAGTCCAGTGATGGCGAATCTTTTAGAGACCGCGTGCCCAAACTGCGACCCAAAACCCACTTATTGATCGCAAAGTGCCAACACGGCAATTTAACCTGAATACTGAGGTTGTACTTTAGAAAAAACAACTCATAAAATTAACTTAAGATGATCCAAACAAAGTAAGGGAAGCAATCCCAAATGCTTTCATTTACTTAAAATTATTTGGCAGAGAATTCGACACTTTAATGACGGTCTGGGCCTGGCTGGGGCGATGGCACGCGTGCCCACAGAGAGGGCTCTTGAGTGCCGCCACCACTGCTCTAGGCTGATCCTGCATTGAGCAGGGGGGGTTGGACTAGATGGCCTGTAGGGCCCCCTTCCAACTCCGTGATTTCGTTCTTGTTTTGGGGTTTCGCATCGACTCATAGGGCTGTACAGCTTTGTCCATCACCGGAACCATGGACAGCTCCTTCCCCAAAGCGATGGCCGCCTAATGCGGTCCCTGAACCAGGACCACCCACTAGCTGACGGCTTCATGCATTGTTTTGCGGAAGGAGCTGTCCGTGGTTCCAACTGACAGACGGGGAGGGAAGGGGGTGCAGGAGGAAGCCGCCAAGGGAAGGCCTCTCAAGAAACGTCCCTCTTTTCTTTCACTCGGTTTATACATCGGAAACCTGACCGGCTGGAAATCACGGCCTCCCAACTTGGAAAGCTGTCTGCTGTAATGGCAGAGATGTGGGTGCTGGTCACAAACTGTTCTGTGCAAACTAAAAGGAGGATTCGATGTCGAGGAGGCCCAGAGACGGAGCCCCGAGCAACCGCAAACCTCTATTGACTCTCCCTCTGCGCAGCTCGGACATACTTTTAACCCAGAGGATATTAAACCTTTTGCATGCAGCTATACAAGCACAGTTCAAGGTGGGTCGCCGTGTTGGTCTGAAGCAACAGAGCAAAGTTAAGAGTCCAGTGGCACCTTTAGGACCAGCAAAGTTTTATTCAAGGTGTGAGCTTTCGTGCGCAAAGCACACTTCGTCAGATGATGAAACGGAATTGCACATCATAGTTGTAGTTCACACAGCCAGGATCCACTTCATCTAGTTTCAGGTTATAAACGGGAACTAAATACTTTTCTCCTCCCTGGATTCTTGTTTCACACATGGATAGGGAAAGGTAAAGGTTTCCATTGTTCGAAAGCCAGTCAAATCCGACTCTAGGGTTGCGGTGCTCATCTCTGTTTCCAAGCCGAAGAGCCAGCACTGTCCAAAGACATTTCCGTGGTCATGTGACCGGCATGACTAGATGCCAAGGCGCATGGAACGCTGTGACCTTACCACCAAAGCGGTACCTATTTATCTACTTACAATTTCTTGCTTTCGAACTGCTAGGTTGGCAGGAGCTGGGGGCAGGGACGGGAGCTCACTCTGTCATGCGGCACTCGGGTCTCGAACTGCTGAACTACCGACCTTCCAGCCTGCAGATCAGCATCTTAACCACTTGAGCCACCACAGCTCCCACACATGGATACCCACCCACCCCAAAAAAGGAGTGCATCAGTCACCACGCTTCAGGAAAGCCCAAGTTTTTTAAAAAAAAGATGCTTACACATGACCAAAAAGATTTCTTTTTAAGAGCATTATTGGCATCTAAAATCAACACGCTTTGCAGGCCAGAGAATACCTACTTATCTACTGCATTTTCCCCCATCGCAGTTTCAAAGAACCAAGGGCAGCATAGACGGTTCTCTCTGCCAGTTTGGTGTAGTGGCTAGGAGCACGGACTTTAATCTGGGAGAACCGGGTTTGATTCCCCGCTCCTCTACATGCAGCTGCTGGTGTGACCTTGGGTCAGTCACAAGTTCTCTCAAGGGCAGTTCTCTCCGAGCTCTCTCAGCCCCACCTACCTCACAGGGTGTCTGTTGTGGGGAGGGGGAGGGAAAGGAGATTGTAAGGCACTCCAGGACTCAGAGGGAAGGGCGGGGGGATAAATTTATTTATTTGATTTGTATCCCGCCCTCCCAAAGGCTCAGGGCGGCTCACATGTGGCAAAGCCAAGACATAAAATACAATAAAACATATAATTAAAAACAACATTTAAAACCACAGTAAACACCATCCTATAACACAGCGCTGTGCCTATATTAGTCATCCAAGACTAAATCTAACCTCTTCTCCTTCTCCTTCGTTTTCTCTTGTCAGCAAGGAAGTTGCAAAGTGAGAGACAAAATAAAGTGTTGTCCAGCCACAGGTGATTTACGGCAATGCCGTGGGATCTTCAAGGCAAGAGACGAACGGAGGTGGTTTGCCACTGCCAACAACTGTGGCACAGAGCTCACTGCCTTTAGATACAGTGATGCCCACTGGCATAGAGGCTTTGCAGAAAAGCATTATACCCTCTAGGAATGCTTTGGATGCCTTTAGCCACAATTACTAAAACGAGCCTCCACATGCAGAAGCAGTACATCACTTGACACAGGTACCAGGGGAACAAGACATGGGGGAAAGTCTCTCACTTCCACGTCCTGCTCACGAGCGCCTAGAGGCGGAGGCGTTTGGAAACAAAACAGTGCAGCCTGATCCGGCAGGGGTCCCCTTACGTCCTAAGGCCAATAATCTGTCGGTAAAACTGCTGCTGAGACTACACCGCAGAACCCCACAGGGCTTGTTTTTCTTTCTCCTCGACTCCGAAAACACGCTTGCATTATTCTTGGGCAGCTTATTATGACCAGCGATTGTTTACCTGCATAACTACGGGGCGGGACGCAGAAATACCAAACATCTCCTCTCAGGAGCATTGATCTAGCCATGCCTTGGGGAGAAATACAATCCACCACCACCGAAGGAATGGACTCTGGCCGGTGACTGATGGGCGGCTGTGTTAAGACACCCGGTTCAATTAAGCTAAGAGCTTTCTTCCATTGCGGCCACGGAGCTCCCAAAACGAAAAACACACAACAATAAAAACCCACGTTAAACGCAAGACAGGGGAAAAGCCATTCGAGAGCACCAGAAATCTTTTCAACGCAGGTTTTCTAAATAACTCCATGTCTGCTAATGCACTCCTTGCAGTGGAATATGACATGGCTGTCAATGTAAGGATTTAATTTAGCGCCGTTTCCTTGGCACAGGAACTAAACAACGAGGCGCATGTAAAGAGAATGACAAATAAAACTGGGGGGAGGAGCAGAACCTCTCTGCGAAAGCGGCACATGAAGCACAATCCAGAGGACTAGAATGGTGGCAATAAGGAAGAAGAAGAAGAAGAGGAGGAGGAGGAAGAAAAAGAAAAAGAAGAAGAGGAAGAGGAAGAAGAGGAAGAAGAAGAGGAAGAAGAAGAGGAGATTGGATTTATACCCCTCCCTTCACTACCCAAAGGTGTCTCAGAGCGGCTTACAAACTCCTTTCCCTTCCCCTCCCCACAAAAGACACCCTGTGAGCAGTGTTCCCTCTAAGCTGAGTTAGTGTGAGCTAGCTCACAGTTTTTTAGCCTCCATCTCACACATTTTTGTCTCAGCTCAGGAAGGAGGGCTCCAGAGCAAGCTAACTGATGCAGTAGCCAATTGCTCACTCACAACTTGAGTGCCGGTAGCTCACAGAGTAGAATTTTTGCTCGCAAGACTCCACAGCTTTTTCAAGAACAGCTCTTATCAGAACTACGGCTTGCCCAGGGTCATCCAGCCAGGTGCAAGTGGAGGAGTGGGGAATCAAACCTGGTTCTCCCAGATTAGAGACAAAAATGTGTGAGCTGGAGGCTAAAAAACTGTGAGCTAGCTCACAATATCTTGGAGGGAACACTGGTCCAAAGAGGTTTGATTCCTATCTGGCCACTGCTGGGCGGGGGAGACACAAACGCCCCAACTCTCAAGAACTCAATGCTCCTTTTTCAAAGTGCACAGCTTCATCTTTTGCAGGACTTCATTAAATTTTTTTGTAAGGAGAAGCCAGCTTCCTTAACGAGACCAAATAATGCATTTTTCATCACTAGGAATACTCAGGCCTAAAACTTCCTGTGTACAAATGAGCTTTTAAATAGCAGGTTCATTCCTCTGGTGATCTCATTTGGATCCTGGGTGCCAAGAGGAGATTTCAAAGCACAGAGAAGGCCTCCGACGGCAAATTAGTCTCTCCAATGCTTTTTCAAGCTGGTCGCTAATAAACTATTCCTAATTGGCGCCGTTAAAAAATGGATTCGTGAGTGGCAGTGAGGTGGCTTTGATTTCTTCCGCGTCCATTTTGGGGGACGCCAAAGCGACACAGATGAGCTGAGGCCAGAGACTGCCCAAAGAGGAGGCCAGAGAACTGAACAGGCCTCAGTTCCAGAGCAATCTTTCTTCAGAAGAAGAAGAAGAGTTTGGATTTTTACCCTACCCTTCACTACCCGAAGGAGTCTCAGAGTGGCTTACAATCTCCTTTCCCTCCCTCTCCCCACAAAAGACACCCTGTGAGGTAAGTCAGGCTGAGAGAACTCTGACAGAAACGGCTATTTTTCAAGAACAGAACAGTGCGCGGAAGGCTGGCTGGCACATCAGTGCCCAAGGGGAGATAGAGTACCCACAGAAGACTGGAGTACAGAACTTAGGTGCAAAGACAGTGAATTTATTCACACCCAGCCACACCTATATACAGCTCTGAGTGTCAGAGTGCTCCACTGCAAATGATTCATGAGAAGGAAAAAGTCCACTGTACACTCTGTACATTTATACAACGTCTGGCCAATCAGCACACAGCTGATGCAATCCTCCTGCAATACATTCAGTGCCAGGCTGGACTGCCTCAAACCAGTTATGGCCAGCCTCCTTGCAGTCACATGCTACCTCTAGCTGTCACTTTACTCTGACACTAGATCAAACTCATCTAGGCCAGCCTTACCATTATGAGTGAATCACGACAAGGACACAACAGGGACTCTCCTCTGAGCAGGCAGCCATTGACCGTGCGGTCGATCTGAAGGATGCACTGAGGTAAAGGTAACTTTGTAGAGACCTGTCACTAGCAAAGCTAGAGAGCCTGTCCTAGATTTTACCATCAGCCAGGGCATGTATAGAGAAGGGACAGAAGATGTGCACTTTCACCACTTTCTTTTGTCTTCCAGGTTCAATCTGGTGCTGTGCTAAAAGTATGTCTGTAGCCATTTTCTTTCTAATACAACAACAACAAATTTATTCACAGCAAAAAGCCAGCACTCTAATACAACAAACTCACTCAAACTAAATTCATACAACCACAAGCATAAATGAAATATATAAAACTAGGAAAAAGGCCCGTTGTGGAAATAAATACAACGGCCTCTAGAAAGAGGCTCTGGGCAGGTGCCCCGACCTTGAACACTCAGTATCAATTTGCTGTGGCGACCTCAGCAGGGTATAATGACACTGAGTCCACCATTTTCTCCAGAGGAACTGATCTCTGCTACCTAAAGAACAGTTGTAATTTTGAGTGATCTCTAGCCCTCACCTGGAGATTGGCAATGATAGTTCCCCAGAAGGGAATAGTTGGTTTGGAGGGTGGAGTCTATGGCTTTGTACCTGTCAGAGGTCCCACGCCTCCTGAAACCTCACCCTCTCCAGGCTTCATCCCTCACATCTCCAAGAATTTCCCACCTGGAGTTGGCAACCCTATCTTCTTCCCAGCTAATCATCAACCTACCTTTATTTACCCCTCACTCTTAAGCTTTCCACCCCCCACACATCTGCAGCCTCTCCCGTGCTCTGAAGCCCTGACTGCTACGTCACATTGGCTGTCATACGGGGGCAACCTCAGCAGCATATAAGGGCACAGAGCCCACCATTTTCTCCAGGGGAACTGATCTCTGCCGTCTGGAAAGCAGTTGTAATTCTGAGTGATCTCCAGCCCTCACCTGGAGATTGGCAACGAT
>NW_015172675.1:88371-97503 GCF_001447785.1 Gekko japonicus
TTACATCTATTCATCTTTCACTAGGAGCTTTCTAGTCCTTACAGCTAACCAGCCAAATTTGGCAAGTTTAGCTGTAACCTTGGGGCACCTACTTTCTAGGAGGCTCTTCAGCAATTGCATCTTTTGACTAGTTGAGGATAGAGTAGTTGTAGAGAGTGGGAGAATATCACGAAAGTGGCTCTATGCCCTGCATATATATCATGCATTAAGGTTTCAATTCCGTCATTGAAGCAGTGACATATATGATCAGCAAGGGTTGTTGTTTTTAATTAAACCTCCCCTCTGTAACCGCTGAAGGGAGGGCATCCCACCTCATGAGGGTAAACGATCTCCTTCACTCATGATTTTCTAGATAAAAAAGACAGGGCATATGTAAAGGTTCCCTTGCTCGAAAGCCAGTCGAATCCGACTCTAGGGTTGTGGTGCTCATCTCCACAGCCAGCGCTGTCCGAAGACGTTTCCGTGGTCATGTGGCCGGCATGACTAAACACCAAGGCGCACGGAATGCTGTTCCCTTCCCACCGAAGTGGTACCTATTTATCTACTTGCAATTTCTTGCTTTCGAACTGCTAGGTTGGCAGGAGCTGGAACTAGAGACGGGAGCTCACTCCATCATGCGGCACACTCGGGTCTCGAACTGCCGAACTACCGACCTTCCACAGCCTGCAGTTCAGCGTCTTAACCACTTGAGCCACCGCAGCTCATGAGGGTAAACGTTCTCCTTCTCCTAGATAAAAAAGACAGGGCATAGGCATGACCTTATACAATGGTTCTAAAAGGGCTCGCCATTTGCATGAGTTATTAAGATCCTCCTGTCTAGCTAGGTCCTGGATTCTCTGTCCCACTCACTCTCTCGCTTTGTCATATATTCTTTCTAATAAATATTTTAATCTTTTGATAATAGTGGTGGTTTTCAGTGCCACACAGACCTCCCCCATTTCGGACACGGCTATTTTTTCAAAGGGGCTTCTGGGGGTTTAAGCAAGCAGCTATTCCGCCAAGGGTGCCCAAGGCATTAAACGGTCCCCGTGGTTGCCGGGCGTTGAGCAAGCGGGAGACACAGAGGCCAGGCCTCAGAACTGAGAGAGGGGGCTGGGGGTCCTCATCCTCCCCGTGGGAAATCCATAAACGGATCAGGTGGTGGTGGCAGCTACTCAAGAGTAAAAGAAAAGCCCCTCTGGGGAGTTGGGAACCCCTAGGAGAGCAAGACGGAAACAGGGCCTGCAGGGGAGAGCGGGCACGTTCTGCCACGGGAGGAGGATTATGGGAGAGGGAAGAAGCAGCTCACGCAATGCACAGACTATTACTGCAGCCACGGGTATCCGCTCCCCAAAAGCCAGAGGCCTGTGCATACGGTTACCAAACTCCAGACTGGACGAACGGTAGCTGGATCAAGCAAGAATCGGGTGACTCAAGGCAGCCAATGCCACGCTAGGATTTGCTACACCGCTCCTAGATGCGGTGCACTTCCCAGTTTGGTAACTCACTGTGGAGATCCACCTGTTTCGACTGCTGCCCTGGGTTCAGTGCTGCTGGGAAGCAGGTTTCAGCCATTTCCCCCACGGTATCATGAGGCACCCATGCACCTCCTGGGGTTTCCTCAGCTTTCCTGAGATCTTAAGAACATCAAAATAGTCCTGCTGGATCAGACCAGAGAGCGCCCATCTAGTCCAGCATCCTGTCTCACACAGTGGTCAACCAATTCCTCGGGAGGGCCAACAAGAGGGCAGAGAGGCCAACCGGTTCCTCTGGAGGGCCAGCAACAGGGCAGAGAGGCCAAGGCCTTGCCCTGATAAGAACATCAGCCCTGCTGGATCAGACCAGTGAGGGTCCATCTAGTCCAGCATCCTGTCTCACACAGTGGCCAACCAGTTCCTCTGGAGGGCCAACAACAGGGCATAGAGGCCGAGGCTTCCCCCTGATGTTGTCTCCTGACTCTGGAGTCCAGAGGCTTAGTGCCTCTGAATGTGGAGGTTCCCCTCAGTCACCATGGCTAGGAGCCACTGATAATGGAAGGTAAGTCTATCTGTAAGAACATAAGAAGAACCCTGTTGGATCAGACCAGTGGTCCATCTAGTCCAGCATCCTCTCTCAAACAGTGGCCAACCAGTTCCTCTGGAGGGCCAGCAACAGGGCAGAGAAGCCGAGGCCTTTCCCCGATAAGAACATGAGAAGAGCCCTGCTGGGTCAGGACAGTGAGACGTTTCTGTGGTCATGTGGCCAACAACAGGGCTTAGAGGCGGAGGCCTTCCCCTGAGGTTGCCTCCTGGCTCTGGGATCCAGAGGTTACTGCCTCTGATCCTGGAAGTTCCCTTTAATCACCATGACTCATAGCCACTGACAGACCTCTCCTCTGTGAATCTGTCTAATCTCCTTTTAAAGCCGTCTATGCCTGTGGCCTTCACTACATTCTCTGGCAGCGAATTTCACATTCCCATCACTCACTGTGTAAAAGTGGCGTTTCCTTTTGTCCATCCTGAATCCACTGTCCATCGATTTCTTGCGCAAACCTATTTGGCTGCAAAGTTTGGTGGAAGATTGTAGCAAAGCCCCGATTGGCTGCCATGTGGGTGACAAAACATGGATTTCCCCAGTCCCGAGGCAGCCGTTTGCCTGGTCTCCACAGCATTCATTCCCCCCACCCCTCACCAGCCACTGTGTAGGGGAGGGAGGCTTTTGAATTTTTTTAAAAAAAATCAGCAATTGAATACTGCTATATAACATCCGTACACAATGTGCCCGTCATGTTCTCTAGATTCCCAGCTTTGGTTAAAGATACATACCTAAATCTCTAGCCCTTTCCATGGCATAAATATAAGGGGAAAGGCGTTCCTCTGCAACAAAATGGGCTAGAAACTCACATTTGAACATGAGAAGAGCCCTGCTGGGTCAGGTCAGTGAGGCCTCTATCTAGTCCAGCATCTGCCTCACATAAGAGGCCAACCAGTTCCTCTGGATGGACAACAACAGGGCTTAGAGGCGGAGGCCTTCCCCTGAGGTTGCCTCCTGGCTCTGGGATCCAGAGGTTACTGCCTCTGATCCTGGAAGTTCCCTTTAATCACCATGACTCATAGCCACTGACAGACCTCTCCTCTGTGAATCTGTCTAATCTCCTTTTAAAGCCGTCTATGCCTGTGGCCTTCACTACATTCTCTGGCAGCGAATTTCACATTCCCATCACTCACTGTGTAAAAGTGGTGTTTCCTTGTGTACGTCCCTGAATCCACTGTCCATCGATTTCTTGCGCAAACCTATTTGGCTGCAAAGTTTGGTGGAAGATTGTAGCAAAGCCCCGATTGGCTGCCATGTGGGTGACAAAATCTGGATTTCCCCAGTCCCAAGGCAGCCATTTGCCTGGTCTCCACAGCATTCATTCCCCCCACCCCTCAACAGCCACTGTGTAGGGGAGGGGGGCTTTTGAATATTTTTTTTAAAATCAGCAATTGAATACTGTTATATAACATCAGTACACAATGTGCCCGTCATGTTCCCTGGATTCCCAGATTTGGTTAAAGATACATACCTAAATCTCTAGCCCTTTCCATGGCATAAATATAAGGGGAAAGGCGTTCCTCTGCAACAAAATGGGCTAGAAACTCACATTTTCTTTCTTTCTTTCTTTCTCTTTCTTTCTTTCGTTTTAAAGTAAACGCTGGGGATTCAGAGAACCCAGTTCGCATGTTGTTACAGTGATACTCAGTTGCTGGGTTGTGTTTTTAAAAAAAAAAAAAAAAAGGTGGGAAAGTCCTCGTTGGGGGGGGGCAATTCCAGGAGATTGCAGTGATACTCAGTTGCTGGGTTGTGGGTTTTTTGTTTTTTTTTAAGCTGGGAAAGTCCTGGTTGGGGGGGCAATTCCAGGAGATTGGGGCAAGGAAAATGTGGGGAAATCTGCCATGTGGAAAGCCTGTTACTGCTGTGCTATACCACACAACCCCAGAAGCCTGTCTCCGTAGGTCTCAGCTTAACCCACCTCACCAGATTGCCGGGAGAATAAACTGGAGGAGAACAGAGTGATGAAAGCCATCTGTGGGTCTCCAACAGGGAGAAAAGCAAGTGTAATGATTTCATGTTTTGGTGTGTTTCTTTAAATGTTTAGTTTGACTGCAGTACTGTAAGGAGAGTGATAGAGGGAGATAAGTGTGATGTGATTGGCTGGTGACTGAGAGTGTGGGAGGAGGGGTGTCTATGAGAGGGATTCTGTGTGTGAAGTTTGAACATAGACTGTGTGACAAAGGGAGATTTTGAGTCTATTCTGTGTGAATAAGAGTTTAGTCTGTGTGAATATGAGTTTTGAGTCTATTCTGCATGAATAGGATAAAGAGTTCAGCCTGTGTGGCTCTACAGATGAGAGAGAGAAATTAGACTGAGTGTCACGGTAGAGCCAGGGAGGTAGACAGACAGGGGGAGTCACAATACAAGTCCAAAGGTCAGCCAGGAGAGCAGTCAGCAGAGCATTAAACAAGTCCCAAAACACCAGACAAAGCCGTAGTCAAACGTTACCAGAGGTCAGAATACAGGGAGCAAAGCCGAGGGCGTGGTCAGGTTCAAACACAGTTCAAAATAACCAGAGGCCTATTTTGTTCTTTATTAAATAAATAATTTTTTGTTTAAACTTATCCCAGAAATCAGAATTGTCCTTCCTCAGGGCCACATAGTCCTCTGAAGTGCCCAGACCCTAGGTCGTTCTACCAAAAGAGAGAGATTTGGAATTTTTAATTCCTGGTGGCAGCAGAAATCTACCAAGTTTATGTACACAGACGGTGGTTTAAAGGTAAAACCGTCTCCCCAATAAGCGAGGACACCACAGCAAGGTATAAATAAGGTAAAGGTAAAGGTTTCCCTTGCTCAAAAGCCAGTCGAACCTGACTCTAGGGGGCAGTGCTCATCTCCGTTTCCAAGCCAAAGAGCCAGTGCTGTCCGAAGACTTTTACTGTGATCACGTGGCCTGAATGACTAAACGCCGAGGCGCACTGAACACTGTTACCTTTCCACCAAAGTAGTACCTATTTATCTACTTGCAGTTTCTTGCTTTTGATACACAAATCTGTGCCTGTGTGCTCCCCTGCCGAATTGCTACCATAAAATTCAATCCATCAGTAAAACACCTTTACCCGTCAGGCACCCCATAATTCATTTGCCCTCCCCCGTTTTTCTTGTGAGTGCTCAGAAGTCAGAGAAAAAAGAATGGGGGAGAAATCCCCCTGCCTGCCTGAGAAATTATTGTGGAGAGGGCGTGAAAGCAGCTAGAACTGTACCTGGTTAAAAACACTGGATGCGGTGAAGGAGAACAGCTGTGATCAGACGCTGCCAAACACGCATATACTCTTTTTTAAAAAACAAAATCTGTTTGTAACCACTGACCCTGTAAAAGCTGGGAAGAAATTCCTTATGACTTTAGGGTGCGGGGAAGAGAAAACATTTAAGAGCGCTGACCTTCAGGTTCACTCAGTGGGCTGACTAAAAGCCACGATAAAAACACACACACACGCACACAACACACCTAAAGTGCTACAACGGGAAGAGAAGTTTGAAATTTAATGCCAGTTCTCCATGACCCTGCAGAGAAAATGCAGGTCCTTGCTGGGCCAACCCAACACCCACTTTGCCCGCAAACAGAGATCCGATTATTCAGTCCGGGTAATTACAACAGGCCCTAAGTGAGTGTTCCTCGGCGTAAGCAAATTGATTTGTTTTAATGCATTATTGTATTCCTGCGTACACATGCAAACAGACACACAAATGGCCCATTAGTTAGTGGCCGGCAGTCGCCTTTTGTTGTTGCACACATGGGAGGACGGAGATCTCTGTGGCACTCCTCGGGAAGGAGGATTCGAATCTAAGGCACAGCGGTGTTTGGGCCATCCTGCAGAATAACAGGACTCTGCAGCCAGCCGGCCTCCGGAGCTTTACTCTCCGTTTGATCAGGAAAACAGCCAGGCTCCCAATAACTCCCAGGGTCTCTTTTCTTTTTTAAAGGATGAATGTTTAAGAAAAGTCGCAAAGACGGGAGACCAATTAATAATGCGTTTGCCTGGAAACAACTCTCAGAGAACTGGGGGGGGTGGGGGTGGAATTCAGGGGCACAGAAGCCCTTTATAATTTAAAAGTTCAATTCCACACGCCGCAGGGCTTGGGGTCGGGGTATCTGAAGGACTGTTTTCTCTCAGTTGTTCCTGCCTGGGTTCGGTGGCAGCCCCACAATAGTAGAAGAAGAAGTAGAAATAGAAGAAGTAGTAGTAGAAGGAGAAGAAGGAGAAGTAGAAAAAGACGAGGAAGAGGAGATTGGATTTATACCCCTCCCTTCACTTGGAGTCTCAGAGCGGCTTACAAACTCCTTTCCCTTCCCCTCCCCACAACAGACACCCTATGAGGTAGGTGGGGCTGAGAGAGCTCTGAGAGAAACTGCTCTTTTTCAAGAGCAGCTCTGACAGAACTATGGCTTGCCCAAGGTCATCCAGCAGGTGCAAGGGGAGGAGTGGGGAATCAAACCCGGTTCTCCCAGACTAGAGTCCGCACACTCAACCACTATACCCAGGGAGTTGCTCACGGCCCTCTCCCTTTCAGTCCTCTGGAGGCAGTTGAGGACAGTTTTATTTACAAACCACATTTGACTGGTTTAGTCTTTATTTAACGGCAGTCCTAAAGGGAGTGTTTAAACTGTGACTGTTATGTGTCCTTAATAACCGTTGTTTTATTTATACAGTTCTCATTTTGTTTTTTTAGTAATTGTTTTATTTAAACTGTAAGCCACCGTGAGTTCTGCCAAGGGAAAAAGCTGCTACTAAGTGGAATAAATAAATAAATGTAGGGGGGGGTGTTGTTTTTTGGCGTCAAGTCACAGTCGACTTGCGAGTCCCTTGGATTGCAAGGAGATCAAATCAGTCAATCCTAAAAGAAATCAGCCCTGACTGTTCCCTGTTATGCTGGTGGCGAGCTAGACTTGTTTTTAGGGGCTGAGAGAGCTCTGAAAGAACTTGTGACTGACCCAAGGTCACCCAGCTGGCTGCACATGGAGGAGGAGTGGGGAATCGAACCCAGTTCTCCAGATTAGAGTCTGCTGCTCTTAACCACTACACCAAACTGGCTCTCTGCTTAGCTTCTGAGATCTGATGGGATCAGGCTAGCCTAGGCTATCCAGGCCAGAGCAAAAGCAGTTTGGCAAACATTATCTCAGGAGCTCTCCTTAGCAGAATTGACATAGGGGTGGAGAGAGAAAGGGGGGGGGAAGAGGCAGTTTGGTGTAGTGGTTAAGTGCGCGGACTCTAATCTGGGAGCACCGGGTTTGATTCCCCACTCCTCCTCCACGTGCAGCCAGCTGGGTGACCTTGGGTCAGTCACAAGTTCTTTCAGAGCTCTCTCAGCCCCGCCTGCCTCACAGGGTGTCTGTTGTCGGGTGGGGAAGGGAAAGGAGTTTGTGAGCCACTCAGACTCCTCTCCTCCTCCTTAATGTTCAAAGACACCGCTTAAGCGGCGTCTTCAATCTGCACAGGACGGGGCAGATTCAGCTGTATACGGCAGGATCCTTCCCCCCCCCTTTGCAAACAGAAGGAATCAAAGCTTTCTGAGAAAGTTTCAACACGATTCTGCTCAGCTCTCTCGCCCTCCCCTTTCCACACAAAATCAATTCTAATTCTGCATCTGCTGGAGCAGGACTGGAAGTAAGCGGGTATTTGGGATTCATGCCTCGCCTTGGAGCCCACGAACTCCTCGGTAGAACAGATGCACTGAATCTCGAGCGGAAGGAGCTCAGCGCATCCCTCAAGACTTCCCCTTTGCAGCTCTGCCGATATTTCCCACAGAAGGTCCCTGCAGAAACTAGGACTGTGCACACACACACCCCGTCCTCGTGGCTAAGACATTTATTTATTTATTTTATTCAATTTATACCCTGCCCGCTCCACTATGCGGGCTCAGGGCGGCTTACAAGAGGCATACGCCAATATAAAACATACATAAAACCATTTAAAATTGCTATAATACAATAACATTATTAACAAGTTATTAACAAAAGTGCTCTAGATGTTCAACATGACATACAGCCAGACTTGCAAAAACTCCACACCAAAGAATCTGGAGGTGGGGAGGGTCTCTCTGCGCCAGAGAATTCCACGCCCCAACTATCCACACCGGCAGGAAAGGTTATCTTGCAGTCACCGGTCTGATGGTATCTTGCAGCAGTTTCTCCTTCTGCGGCATGCAGTTCAGGCTGTGGGTTTGCTGGATTCAGCAATGTGACAGAGGACAGTAAACTGAAGCTCCATCCAGACGCGGCCAAGGTGTCTTCCGTCGGGGATACAGCTGGCGTCCGTGCATCGGTTCACACAGCTGCACTAACGCAAAATCATTTCAGAGGGTCACTGTGCTGGCCCACAGTAGAAGAGATAGATTTGAGGGCCACAAGATTTTCAAGGTACAAGCTCTCGAGAGTCCAAGCGTGCATCTGACAAGGGAAATGCCGACTCTTGAAAGCTCAGACCCCGAAAATCTTGTTGGCTTCTAAGGCGTTGCTAGACTCAAATTCAGTTCCGTCAAAAAATCATTTGCCTCTGGAGTTTCCTGCAATCGAAGAATAGTACAATACCCAGTGACAGTACCCCAGAATTCAGGACTAGGCCTCTTACTGTTCTGCATGGGACTGCACTCTCCCGCCCCTCCAGCCAGCGCCCGGCCTGTAGCTTATTGTCGGGGGGAGCAATATCTGGCCCTACAGATGGGTGCCCAGTGTGGCCAGAGTGTCGGACTAGGACCTAGGAGACTTAGGTTCGAATCCCACTCTGTCACGGAGATTTGCCAGGTAACCTTGGGCCTACCTCACACGATTGCCGAGAGGATAAAACGGAGAACACAACAGAAGGTGACAGCCCTCCCCCCATTGGGGAGAACATTGGGGTATAAATTAAGTATAAAAGGTAAAGGTTTCCCTTGCTTGAAAGCCAGTGAAATCCGACTCTTGGGGGCAGTGCTCATCTCCGTTTCCGAGCCGAAGAGCCAGCGCTGTCCGAAGACATCTCCATGGTCATGTGGCCAGTAGTGGTTAAGTGTGTGGACTCTAACCTGGGAGAACCGGGTTTGATTCCCCACTCCTCCGCTTGCACTTGCTGATGTGACCTTGGGTCAGTCACAAGCTCTGGC
>NW_015172675.1:98110-104517 GCF_001447785.1 Gekko japonicus
AAAAATACCAGGTTCCACCAGGAGGTCCAGCAGTGGGGCCAGGGCACTAGAAGCCCTCCCACTGCCCCCCCCCCCAAGCACCAAGAAGACAGAGCATCCCTTGCCCCAGCCTGAGAGTTCCTATCTATACCTTGTGGCTAAGAGCCACTGATGGACCTCTGCTCCATATGTTGATCCAGTTCCCTCTTGAAGCCACTCATTCTTGTAGCCGCCACCACCTCCTGTGGCAGTGAATTCCGTGTGTTAATCACTCTTTGGTCTGCAGCTTCGGCATCTTAACCTGTGAGCCCCCACGGCTCCCCATAAATGAAGTATACAAAGTGTACAAAAACTCTACTCTGTGAGCTACTGGCGTTAAAGTTGTGAGCAAGCCATTTGGCTGCTGCATAAATCAGTTTGCTCTGGAGCCCTCCTTCCAGAGCGAAGACAAAAATGTGTGAGCCAGAGGCTAAAAAACTGTGAGCTAGCTCACACTAGCTTAGTTTAGAGGGAACACCACTCCCACCTGAATGTATTTTCTAGGTTTTCTATTTTCTGGGGAAAGGAAAACGTGGTTCACTAACCTGGCTACCTCACCCGCATTGTTCACAGCCGGTTTATTAGATGCTAAACCAATTGATCCAGACGCTGTTATCTTTTGATAGACTGCGTTAGGATACCTTTTAAGATTGATTGCTTATTTCAGACAAGGCAGCCGAGCCACAGAGAATTTGAGTTCATTTATTTAACACACGCCCCCTGCCCGCTCCCGAGCTTACGAGGCCACTTAATAAAAACAATCCTCAAGTTGCAAAAGGATCCGCAATAAATAACCGCCTGTTAAAAAGATAAAGACCTCCGGTAACAGCAAAGATATGAGCAGGTAGTGCTATATAAATATATTTTTTCCCAAAGTTCTGGCATATGTATAAGCAGCACATATTTGCATAATTCATCCTGCAATATTTTACTATCCTGCAAAATTTATGTTCCTTCTCCCTGCCACTGAAGATACTGCAGGACGGCCCCCAACTGCTGGAAATCCGGTCCCCCCCCTCCCTGGCGTCTAAGATTTCCGCAAGCACATTACCTGCACACTTAGAAGCATCTCTTCAAAGCCAAAAGGAACAGAAATGAACTCAAATTTGGCCAACCGGCTCTGCAGGCATCAAACAGGCCCCTCCCAGAGCCTAACAGATTTTATCACGGCCTCACCTGGATTTCTAAGACCCGATATCACCTCCCCACATACCCCCTGAGCATCAATTTGCAGACAGAACAGAATGCAGTCAAGTTCCAAAACGGCAGCCTTCAAGTGGCAAAAACAATGCAGATGCACACACTTTGCTTATTTACCAGTTGCTCTGCTTGAAGAGCCACTGGGTGGCCTTGGACCAATCATTCCTTCTCAGACTGACCTACCTCACAGTGTTGTTGTAAGGGTTAAAGCAGATGGCCACATACTCAGAGTCGGGTTCCTCTGTGGAAGGGCAAGATGAATACGCACTAGAGAGGAAGATCAATATTCCATCAGCACTCAAACTGGAACGCCTGAGTGTCAAATTCTTTTGCAACGGCTGTCCTGCCTAGAATCTTTGCGCCCTTTCCCACCAAAGCACACACCAGGACAGTATCATATATTAATGCTGACAAGTCTTAGTGGTGGGCAGATGGGTGGGAGAAGGCACTCTTCCCACCTGGCTTACACGGAATAGTTGTTGCACCAAGTCATTTAAACGTAAAGGTTTCCCCTTGCTCGAAAGCCAGTCGAATCCAACTCTAGGGGGCGGTGCTCATCTCCGTTTCCAAGCCGAAGAGCCAGCGCTGTCCAAAGACTTCTCCGTGGTCATGTGGCCGGCATGACTAAAGGCCGAGGTGCACGGAACGCTGTTCCCTTCCCAACGAAGTGGTACCTATTTATCTACTTGCAATTCCTTGCTTTCGAACTGCTTGGTTGGCAGGAGCTGGGGCCAGAGACGGGAGCTCACTCCGTCATGCGGCACACTCGGGTCTCGAACTGCCTTCCGGTCTGCAGTTCAATGTCTTAGCCACTGAGCCACCGCAGCCCCTATTGCACCAAAACAAGCCCCAATTACCAAGAGAGACCGTGTGGAGTACTGCTTGGGGAGTCAGATTAGGACCTGGGAGAGCCAAGTTCGAATCTCCACTCTGCCTGGGAAGCTTGCTGGGTAACCTCAGGCTAGTCTCCCTCTCCCAGCCTAACCGACCTCACAGGGTCATTGCGAGGATAAAAGTGGAGGTGGCGAGAATGACGTTAGCAGCTTTGGGGGAGGGGGGGAACGGCAGAGAGAGCTCTGACCGAAACGGCTCCTTTTCACGGACAGCTCTTGTCAGAACTACGGCTTGCCCAAGGTCATCCATCGGGTGCAAGTGGAGGAGTGGGGAATCGAACCCGGTTCTCCCAGATTAGAGTCCACGCACTTCACCATGACAAACTGACAAGAGGTCCCTGTCCACCCCCAAAACTCCAGAAGTTTCCCAACCTGGAGCGGGCGACCCTACCCCCTCGCTGGTGGCCAGAGGGGAGCTGGCAACCCTAAAGAGGGGTGGACTCAAATGTGTATGCTCCTTCCATCAAGGAAGCAACAGCGCTCAGTTTGCAAGACCTGAGCAAGGCAGTTAGGACAGGACGTTTGGGACGTCATCCATTCACAGGGTCCCCCGTAAGTTGGAAGCGACTTACAGCACTTAACACACACAACACACACAGGCAAAGACAACACCACCAACGGAAAAGCTGGAGGGGCTCTTGGTAGGGTCCTGGGAGCTGTTTCAGGGTCCTGGGTGCTGAGCCAGTTTGGTGTAGTGGTGAAGTGTGCGGACTGGGAGAACTGGGTTTGATTCCCCACTCCCCCACTTGCACCTGGCTCAGAGCTGTTCTTGAAAAAGAGCAGTCTCTGTCAAGAGCTCTCTCAGCCCCGCCTACCTCACAGGGTGTCGGTTGTGGGGAGGGGAGGGGAAGGGAAGGGAAAGGAGTTTGTAAGCCGCTCTGAGACTCCTTCAGGTAGTGAAGGGCACTGTTCCCTCTAAGCTGAGTTAGTGTGAGCTAGCTCACAGTTTTTTAGCCTCCAGCTCACAGATGTTTGTCTTTGCTCAGGAAGGATAGCTCCAGAGCAAACTAATTGATGCAGTAGCCAAATCGCTCGCTCACAACTTTAATGCTGGTAGCTCACAGAGTAGAATTTTTGCTCACAAGACTCCACAGCTCAGAGGGAGCATTGGTAAAGGGCGGGGTATAAATACAATCTTTTCTTCTCCTTCTCCTTCTCCTTCTTCCTCAGCTGCCCAGAACACACCGGCAGCAGCCAAGACATAACAAGGGATTGTGTAGATCTCCTAAATCCTGTATTTGATCTGGCCAGATGCAGCCAGGTATCCCAAAGTGGAACTGACTCAGAAGCGAGGGGGGGAGCATCTGTGTGGGGGGTGGAGAGTGAAAAGAACAGCAAGGGAGAAGCGCCAGCTCAGCCGTGTCCAGTTCTCTCGCTGCCCCCGCCTTACGGAGCGGCCTGTCCGAGGAGGGTAGGGAGACTCCCACTTTCCCGGCTTTATGCACACCAGAATTATTCAAGAGGGCCTTTCTGCACAGGTAAGGACTGTACTGTGCAAAGGACCGTACTGCGCAAAATGATTTGCAGTGTTGCTTGGATCAAGGATTAGGGGCTGCGGTCTGCAGGGCTCCACCGAGCATACTGCAAGCAGGATCCTACTGTGTGGTTTTGCATCATTTCATGCATCCTGTTAATACTGTTTTTTTTTTAACTGCCCCTAAGGGCAGAATTTTATTAATTTTTTTTAACACAATACAAAACAAACTTAACATACAAACAATAAAACAAAACATACACACTTAACATTGATGGGGGTGGTAGATTTTCATAGTTAACACATTCGTTATGCCTAAATACAAACAATATTTTCTAGTTTTATATAATGTGAGTATATCTCGTTACAGTTCTATCTTGTTGGTTTATACAGGTATATTTTATCTTGTGAGTCATCTGTCAATTGTCGCTGCCTAACCATAATTATTGTACCAGTTATAAAATCGTGTCCAAGTATTCTGGAATATGGAGTCCGAGAGACCTTTAATCAATATCGTCATGTTAATACTTGAGGGCGCTTTCGCACGTGCTAAATGGTGCAATCTCAATCCACTTCAGCGACCGTTTGCAAGCGGATTTTGCCATTTCACACAGGGCGATTCCACATCTAGCGTTCACTCCACATTTTCTCAACTGGGAGGAGAAAGTGCAGCTCAAAACCACATTCAGATACCTCCGAGCAAAGCTGTACTGACTGCAGTCACCCCTGAATGGCTATGAAGTGGCCATATAACTATGTAGAAGGTACCATAAAACCCAGTGATCAAAGGAAGCAAGAGCAGCATGGAGTGTGGAGGCTACCATAAAACCCGGTGATCAAAGGAAGCAAGAGCGGCATGGAGTGTGGAGGCTATCATAAAACCCGGTGATCAAAGGAAACAAGAGTGGTACGCAATCACAGAGGGGAATTTCTGTTCCGCCATGGATTTCGTAAAACAACAGAGGGAAAATCAAGAGTAGCAGGCAATGCAGAGGGGAATTTCTGTTCCGTAAAACAATGGAGGGAAAAGCCAATGCAGAATCAGCCACAGTAAAACCCTATTGCAAAGTGCATTGGAAGTGGATTCAAAGTGCATCATTTAGTGTGTGTGAAGGCTTTGCTTCAATTCCGTTTTTTTAGACTGCAGGTTGGTTCAACAACCTTAACCCTACTGCACTGTTTATCGAACAGTCGATTGTATCGCCGGACTTGGTGTCATCCACCTTGAGCGCAAGTGAGAAAGGTGGACGATAAAAAATGCCAATCAATCCATCAACTCTCCTGCAAGCACGCAGTGGGAAGCCAGAGTGCGGGGAAAAGACCCCCGAGTCATCCAAACACACACCCCCACGCAAGAGGTGCAAGAAGGCATTTGCCCTGGGTTACAGGGCCAAACAAGGAGCTGCAGTGGCTCAAGTGGTTAAGACGCTGAACTGCAGGCTGTGGAAGGTCGGTAGTTCAGCAGTTTGAGACCCGAGTTGCCACATGACGGAGTGAGCGCTCTGAACGCCTAATGTTCTAGCCACATCTAGTTCAAACTGAGAGCCGGTTCGGTGTAGCGGTTAGGAGCGCGGACTCTGATCTGGGAGAGCCGTGTTTGATTCCTCATTCCTCCACATGCAGCTGCTGGTGTGACCTTGGGTCAGTCACACGCTCTCTCAGAGCTGTTCTCTCAAGGGCAGTTCTCAAAAGAGCTCTCTCAGCCCCACCTACCTCCCAGGGTGTCTGTTGTGGGGAGTGGGAGGGAAAGGAGATTGTAAGAAACAGCACCAAAGGTAGCCCCAAACCAAAAGCCAAAGGCCCGAAGGACACTGCAGCTGTGTCCTGCTTACTTCTACTCACAACGATAACCTCTTGTTTGTTCCCAGCCCGCCTTTCCAGTTGAGAGTCAAGACAAATTACCGTTTCAGAGGGGAGTCGCATTGGTCTGCAGTAAGATGGCTGGATTTGATTCCAGTTGCACTTTTGAGACCAACACGTTTTTCAGGGTGGAAGCTTTTGAGAGTGAAAGCTCATATCCCCAAAATCTTGTCAGACTCTAAGGTGCTACTAGACTCGAATCAAGGTGAATCGCAGTTAGAAAACAATGCCCCAAAATGCCCCTGTAAAGACCTACAATGAACAACGCAAACAGAGCGCTCTGAACGCCTAATGTTCTAGCTACATCTAGTAGAAACTGAGAGCCGGTTCGCTGTAGCGGTTAGGAGCGCAGACTCTGATCTGGGAGAGCCATGTTTGATTCCTCACTCCTCCACATGCAGCTGCTGGTGTGACCTTGGGTCAGTCACACGCTCTCTCAGAGCTGTTCTCTCAAGGGCAGTTCTCAAAAGAGCTCTCTCAGCCCCACCTACCTCCCAGGGTGTCTGTTGTGGGGAGGGGGAGGGAAAGGAGATTGTAAGCCGCTCTGAGACTCCTTCGGGTAGTAAAGGGCGGGGTATAAACCCAATCTTTCTTCTCTGTCTCTTCTACCAGCAGGGGCAGGACGTCACCTCTTGACCTCAGAGCAAGCTGCCAACGAGACCTCCGAGAATAACCCCCAAACCCTTGTCTCGAGGTCTGCAGCCCGTTGTTACTCCTCAGGAGACTGGATCAGGCCACAGACAAAATCCATGGAACACCTTTCAATGGACCAACCAGACTAGCACAAAACCCAGTGCGAGCTTTCTAGCCCACAAGGACTGCACGCTTGGCACCCGGAAGGTGCCAGCTTCAATTTCTGGCATCTCCAGTTAAAAAGATCAGGGGATGGGAAAGATCTCTAGCTGAGACACATGAACACGTGAATCTGCCTTCTACGGAATCAGACTCTTGGTCCATCAAAG
>NW_015172676.1:0-1435 GCF_001447785.1 Gekko japonicus
GAAACCCCCACTTGGGGTCGCCCTAAGTCAGCCGCGACTCGACGGCGAATTAGAAATCAAACCAAGACGCCGATCTCTGTCGATTGATCCTCGGTTCAAGCGTCTGTGTCAGGATGGCAGCCTTAAGCAGGGCCGGCTCCAGCCTTTTTTGAACACTAGGCAAGGATACCTTCTGCCCCCCCCCCCCCCAATTTTCAAATATAAATGCATTTTAGGAAGAATAAAAAACACAAAATTTGAAATTGCTAATTTCTTTCTTTTTAATTGTGAGAACAAGTAATACAATATCCAATTTTCTCTCTCAAGCAGAAAAACACAAATCACAAAGCATTTTGAAAAATTCTGTTGTTATGTTGAGATTTAAGTCTCTTTAACCAGCGCTGTCCGAAGACGTTTCCATGGTCATGTGGCCAGCATGACTAAACACCAAGGCGCACGGAACGCTGTTACCTTCCCACGGAGGTGGTACCTATTTATCTACTTGCAATTTCTTGCTTTCGAACTGCTAGGTTGGCAGGATTTACAGGAGCCAGCATTTACAGGCTGTAAATTACAGCTAGTAGGCTGAATGTGGTGGTCACAAGTTGTGCAGAACTATTTTATGGCATAGCCACATGTTGGAAGGATGCCTGTAAACCATCAAGCTACTAATTGCAAAACTATTAAAAACCCAAATGTATACACACCTCCAGGGACTTTCTGTTTGCTCCATTGGGAAAGTAATGCGTGTGGAGTGGGCTGCAAGTAAGCTATGCTGCCAGGGGGGGGGGGAGATGAGAGTCAAGGATCCTTCCTTCATGTCTCTGGAACTTGGGGGAGTAGAGGGTGAGATTTGGGTTGGGGGGGAGGAGGAGGGAGCAGGTGGAGGGCTGAGGGGGGGATTTTGGCGCGAGGAAGAGGGGCAGAAGGGAAGGCAGTGGGGGTGTTAATGGGGGCACAGGGACTGTGTCTCTGGACCCTCAGAAGAACCACAGGAAACCGAACCTGAAGAGTGCAAAGGGGGATTTTCGGAGGGAATCAGGAGGGTCGGCTCTGCTCTCCACAGATTTGCTCCGGCTTCTGTGCTTTGGGGGATTTATTTTTCCTGCTTCCGCACAGTGCAGCACATGGGCACCACCGGTGTTCCCTCGAAGCTGAGTTAGGGTGAGCTGGCTGCACAGGCTGGTGCGCCCCGGGAGCGGGATCCCCTGCAGCGTTACTCCAGAGCAGCCCCACTGAGCTAAGTATCACCACCAGAGTGCGGCTGAGGGCAGCCCAGCTGAAGTCCATCCGGGTCTCCAAAAGGACACTCAGCATTTTCTCTCCATTGGTCTGCGGCACTGAAGGGGTTAAGCCAAAAAAAGAGCCGCTTGCTAGACAGGCCGAGCGGGGGGGGGAAAGAAGGAAGGGGGGGGGATGAATGGAAGGAGGATGGGGTGGAGGGGGGGGGGGGGGG
>NW_015172676.1:3890-98191 GCF_001447785.1 Gekko japonicus
TGGTGTTCAGGCTTTCCAATATAGGGGGTGGTGCTCGGGCGGGGGGGGGGGACCAGCCCGGCCTCCCTCCACGGGGCCCGGCCGGCGGAGCCAACCCCCAGGGCGGCGGGCGCGCCGGGTCGAGGGGAAGGTGGCGGACTACAATTCTAGTTCCGCGTTCCCAAAAGGGGGGGTGGTGCGCGGGGGGGGGGGGGGGACCAGCCCGGCCTCCCTCCACGGGGCCCAGCCGGCGGAGCCAACCCCCAGGGCGGCGTGCGCGCCTGGTCGAGGGGAAGGTGGCGGACTACAATTCTCGAGCCGGCGGGGCGCACAGGCGCAGTGGCTGGCGGCGGCTTTGGGGAGGGGGTGCCGGCGGCGGAGGCGGCGGCGGCAGCGGAGGGGGGGTGATGTCAGCCGGGCCGCAGCTCGTGGGCAGCCAGTGAGCCCAGCCGAGGGCCAGGTGGGCTTGATCGGAGGCGCCCGCGGCGGCGCTTGCGAGCTGCCCATTCAAGCTCGGCTGGCAGCTCGGCTGCAGGAGCCGCCGCCGCCTCGCCTGCTCTGCCTCGCTCGCTTTCCTGCCTGCCTCCGCGCTCTGCATGGCAACCCCGCCCCAGGCTGGGCATCCGAGGGGCACCGCTTGGATGCCTCTGCGCTGGGGGCGGCAGCGTGCTGAGCTGGGCCTGGGGCGAGCCGTCAGGGCCGGAAGCAGGGGGCGGGGCTTCGTTGTTTGCCCCGCCCCTGCACCTCACCCGGGGGAACGGTGATCCCTCACGATCCCCCCGAATCGACCTCTGAAATTTACACAGTAATTAAAAGCAAGTGCGCAGACTCTAATCTGGGAGAACCAGGTTTGATTCCCCACTCCTCCACTTGCACCTGGCTGGATGACCTTGGGCAAGCCATAACTCTAGCACAGCTGTTCTTGAAAAAGAGCAGTTTCTGTCAAGAGTTCTCTCAGCCCCACCTACCCCACAGGGTGTCTGTTGTGGGGAGGGGAAGGGAAAGGAGTTTGTAAACTGCTCTGAGACTCCTTTGGGTAGTGAAGGGCGGGGTATAAATCCAATCTCCTCCTCCTCCTCCTCTTCTTCTTCCCAAGGTAAAAAAATGGGAATTTATTATGTTAATATTAATTGCTGCTAAATGTGTTATTGCTTCACACTGGAAGTCTGCATCCATTCCATTGCTGCAAGAATGGTTCACACAATTGTGGGAACTATTTGTTCTGGACAAGATTAGAAATAATTTAGGTAAGTCTAGAGGTTCCTTGAATCAGCCCAGTCTTCTAGAGAAATGGTACCCCTTGTTACACAAATGTTGGTCAGGCACCTCAGATCGTTGTTATGTACTGGACAAGAATCAAATCTCTCTTCTCTGCTCACATTGAACGAATCGTAATTATTCCCTTTCATGCTGTATTGAAGGTTCTAATGCCAACTGATATCTGTTAAGACGAGTGCGATATTTGGATCTATATCTGTATTTATTTTTTGCTGTACTTCGTTGATTGCAATCCATTCTATTGTCAGTTGGTAATATTGCCATTAGGAGCTGCGGTGGCTCAAGTGGTTAAGACGCTGATCTGCCGGCTGTGGAAGGTCAGTAGTTCAGCAGTTCGAGACCCGGGTGCCGCAAGACGGAGTGAGCTCCCGTCTCTAGTTCCAGCTCCTGCCAACCTTGCAGTTTGAAAGCAAGAAATTGCAAGTAGATAAATAGGTACCACTTCGGTGGGAAGGTAACAGCATTCCGTGCGCCTTGGTGTTTAGTCATGCCGGCCACATGACCACGGAAACATCTTCGACAGCGCTGGCTCTTTGGCTTTGAAACGGAGATGAGCACCGTAACCCTAGAGTCGGATTCGACTGGCTTTTGAGCAAGGGAACCTTTACCTTTAATATTGCTATATTGTTCAATAAAAAATAAAGTTTAAAAAAAAGCAAGTCGCAAAAAAAATTGCTGTTCCCTCCCATCTGGTCTGTGACTGCTTTGCATGGCCAGGGGTCATTTCCTGCAGGAGTGCACAAGAGCGGAGCTCCGGCAGTAGAGTCCAGGGGGCGGGCACATGCAACAAGCCCCACCGCATGCTCCCAGCAGCCCTCAGTCAGAGCAAGAAGCAGCCAGGTAAGTTGCAGAGCTCCCCTTGTCCCCCCCCCCCGGCCCAAAAAAGCCCAGGGGCCCCTTTAAGCCCAACAAGCTCTCCCTCCTCTGCGAGGACAGATCAGATCTGCACGTTCCCCCCCCCAATAGCTAGCAATCCAAAACAGTCCAGTGGAGCCTGAGCGGTGGGTGTTGCCTTCTGACACACTTCCGGTGATGTCAGGGGGTGTGGCATATGCAAATAAGTTATGCTAATGAGTTATACTAATGAGCTCCTGCACCTCTTTTTCTACGAAATGACCCCTGGCCAGGGGAGTGGGGTAGGCTCCACCAGGAACCGGGGTCCGGGACCGGGTAGGAATTGCATAAGATCCTGCAGGGCCCTGTTATCATTTGGCAGAGGGTTCCACCAGGTTGGGGCCAGGGCCTTTTTGACCCTGGCCCCAGTTGAAAACATCCAGATATCCCTAGGGCTGGGAACCACCAGCAAGTTGTCCTCGGAAGAACGTAAGTTATTCTGGGGAGAGCGGAATTCTCTTTCTCCCAGGGGTATAACAGAGGAGGTGGGCTCATGTCGGGGAGAGACTGGTAGCGCAAAGGGAGCGCTGACATTATTTGCAGTTATTCCTAAGGGTGCAAACACAAATTATGTTCCCTTGAAGATTGGCAGGTACGATTCCCCAGAGCCAAATTTTAAAGGAAGAGGCGTTGGCTTCTTATCAGACAAGGCGGTCTCGACCCAAGTGCAGCCGTCCAGTCCGTGAGCACCGCAACAGCCGGCGTGGGCAGGGGCAACAATGCTCCATCCCGACCCTGTCCTGCCCTCTCCTCTCCTCTCCCCCCCCCCGAGTACTTACAGCAGCGTGTCAGAAAGTTTCTTTTTGGCCTTTTGCTCGGAGGATTTTCTGGATTTTGTCATGCTGGTGTTTGTTCTGGCACCAGGTTTCTCTTTCTTATCCTAGGTCTTCTCAGCAGCCGCCCGGGCCCGCTAAGTGCTCACCATCCCGGCAGTGTATTATACAAGTGCGCTAGTAGAGCCGCCCGCCTATTCCTATGTGTACGTCATTCTTACTGATTCCCTATGGATGCTGAGTTCAGCCAGAGAAGAGGCATCGCTGCAAGCCTGGCCAGGAGCATTGTGATGTCGTACGGATGTCACAGCCCGCGGTGTGATCTGTGTTCTTCCTTTCCGGAGCTTGTGTGTGTGTGTGTGTGGGGGGGGAGTGTTTTTATTCTCCCTGATTTCACAGACGAAGTAAAAATGCTGAACATATTTATGGTACAATTAGGGAATGTGAGAAGGGTGTTTTTGTTTTTGGTTCCCCCCTCCCAAAAGCCCTATAAACTGGAGCCCTCTCAAACCAGAAGAACGCAGGCATCCTGATCAATGGTTAGGGTTGCCAACCTCCAGGTGGTCGGCTGGAGATCCCCTGGAATGACAACTGATCTCCAGGCAGCAGACGTCAGTTCACCTGGAGAAAATGGCCGCTTTGGAAGGTGGACTCTATGGGAGTTTGGTCTAGTGGTTTTAAGAGCACGGACTCTAATCTGGGAGAACTGGGTCTGATTCCCCACTCCTCTGCATGCAGCTGCTGGTGTGACCTTGGGTTAGTCACAAGTTCTTTCAGAGCTGTTCTCTCAAGAGCAGTCCTCTGAGAGGAGAAGAAGAAGAAGAAGAAGAGAAGAGATTGGATTTATACCCCGCCCTTCACTTGGAGTCTCAGAGCGGCTTACAAACTCCTTTCCCTTCCCCTCCCCACAACAGACACCCTGTGAGGTGGGTGGGGCTGAGAGAGCTCTGACACAAACTGCTCTTTTTCAAGGACAGCTGTGCCAGAGCTTGTGACTGACCCAAGGTCACATCAGCAGGTGCAAGTGGAGGAGTGGGGGAATCGAACCCGGTTCTCCCAGATTAGAGTCCGCGCACTTAACCACTACACCAAACTGGCTCTCTCAGCCCCACCTACCACACAGGGTGTCTGTTGTGGGGGGAGGAAGAGAAAGGAGGTTGTAAGATGCTCTGAGACTCTGAGTGAAGGGCAGGGTATAAATCCAATCTCCTCCTCCTCCTGAGATCCCTCCCCTCCCCGCCTCTCGAGCCTCCATCCCCAAATATCCAGGGATTTCCCAACCTGGAGTTGGCAGCCCCGCCAGACACTCTTCACCTAATCTACATCACAGGGTTGTTGTGAGAATAACACGGAGGAGAGAATGCTGTAAGGTGCTTTGGATCCCTGTTGGGAAGAAAGTGGGGTACAAAGTAGATAGATAAATACTTCAAAACCCACAAGGTCCAGAAAGCTGTTATTCTCAAGGAATGCTGGTAACACACATTTATAGCTATTTTTTTTTCTAATTTGGAAGTGTCCAGACATTTCTTTATGCATGATAATATCATGAAAGTTTACTGGGGGAGGGGGGGGGAGGATCATGCCTTAACTGGATCCCATTCCGCTACTTAACTGCCTGAAGGAAATCACATGTTTTTCCTAGAGCCATCGGTCTTTCCCCCCCTAGAACAGGGGTGTCGAACTCATTTGTTATGAGGGCCGGATCTGACATAAATGAGACCTTGTTGGCTGGGCCGTGTGTGTCATGAAATGTAATGCCAGGTAGCGGAGATATAAACTTTATAAAGGACACAGACACAAAAGTTTTTTTTAAAAAAAACCTTAACATAAAAAACATGCTTAAAACGTTAGCACTCCTGCAATATTTTGCTTATTTAACAGTGTCTGATAACTGACACCTCTTGCTCTGAACTATTGCATCAAAATCTCTGTGCTGTTGCAATCCTGAGTATGCTGTTCAGGTGTGTATCTGTAAGCTGCAAACCTACGATGATGCAGCAGCAGCAGAACTGGAAGAAGAAGCAGAAGACAGCCCAGTTCCACTGCGGGCCTGATAGAAGCCCTCCGTGGGGGCCTGATCCGGCCCCCGGGCCACATGCTTGACACCCCTTCCCTAGAGGGTGTATATAATAAATGTATTTTTTTAAAAACCCAATAAATAAATACATTTCAGAAGCACAGGCTGAATATCTGATAGGATGGCCAAGGGAAGGGGACATTGGCAGAGGGTGTTGCTCGTCCCATTTCCAAACCCATTCATTTTCACCCCGTCCCCAACCGAGTGTGTAGCAGAGAGCTACACAAATAAAAACTGCATCTGTCTGAAGATGGCAACCCCACCCACCCCTCCTGAATCTTTCGTACAAATTCCTTTGGTCCACTGGTGGGAATGAGAGACGTAGCAGCATCCCCGATGTGTGTATGATGCTTGGGGGTACGTTTGCGGTGTCTGCTGAATACGTTGCTTCCAAGCCTTCCCTGCAATAAGCCTGTAGCTTTAAAGAAGGGAGGAGTCCGTTTCCATAGTAAGTCTATAACAACAGACTTGGGGTTTTGCTGCCTGCAGGCAGACGGCTTTGCCAGGATTCTGAGACTTCAGCTTGCAGTATAGCCGCAGCAGCTGCAAAATCAGGTACTGCGTCCCTCTGAAAACTGATTTCAGTAGGATTTACATCTAGGGTAGAGTTTGTAGGACTGCATCCCAATGATGATTGCTAAGTAAAAATTTCATTTACGGACTAACACTAATTGCAGCCTTCCTTCCTTCCTTCCTTCCTTCCTTCCTTCCTTCCTTCCTTCCTTCCTTCCTTCCTTCCTTCCTTCCTTCCTTCTCTCTCCATTTCTCTCTCTCTCTCTCTCCCCTCCCTCCCTGTCTCAAAAGTGCTTTGCATGAGTCACAGGCAGAGTTCTTCTCTCTTCCTCGGGGGACTGGCGAAAGGCAGCATGACGGAGCTGCACCAGGCGGCAGCGGCAGGCAATTGTGATTCCGTGGACCAGGTCCTCAGGAAAGGGCAGTGTGACCTGAACAGTAAAGACGCAGACTGGAATGACAGGACGCCCCTGCACTGGGCAGCGATCAGAGGTGGGCAGCACATGTACGGAGCCTAGGACTGCCAGCTCCAAGTTGGGAAATACCTGGGGATTTGGGCGGCGGAGCCTGGTGTGGGTGGGGTTTGGGGAGGGGAGGGACCTCAGCGAGCTTCAAATGCCATACAGTCCACCCTCCGAACCAGCCAGTTTCTCCAGGGGAACTGACCTTGGCAGGGCTCTTTTTGTAGAAAAAGCCCAGCAGGAACTCATTAGCATAATAGGCCATGCCCAACAGCAAAACTCATTAGCATATTAGGCCACACCCTGACAGCACCGCTCATTAGCATATTAGGCCACACCCTGACAGCACCGCTCATTAGCATATTAGGCCACACCCTGACAGCACCGCTCATTAGCATATTAGGCCACACCCTGACAGCACCGCTCATTAGCATATTAGGCCACACCCTGACAGCACCGCTCATTAGCATATTAGGCCACACACCCCTAATGTAGCCAATCCTAATGATTTTCTGCTGTTGGGTGTGGCCTGTTATGCTAATGAGTTCCTGCTGGGCGTGGCCAACCCGGGAGCCAGCCGGAACTCCGCTCCTGTGCGTTCCTGCTCAAAAATAGCCCTGCTCTTGGTCATCTGGAGATCAATTGTAATAGCGGGAGATCTCCAGGTGCCACCTGGAGGTTGGGATCCCTAGTGGAGGACAGGTTTTGGGGAGGGGGGGAACCTCAACAGGGTATAATGCCATAGCGTTAAACCCCCCCCCCCAAACAACCATTTCCTCCAGGGGAACTGATCTCTGTGGTCTGGAGAAGAGTTGTAATTCCGGGGGATCTCCAGGGTCCGCCTGGAGGATGGCAACCCTAACACAGAAGCTGCGGGACCAGTACTCTGCTCAAGCCCCCCCCAAGTACGGGGAGGGAAGCATCTGACACACTGGGCATGCTCAGTTGGCCCCTGGGCATCTGTGGCCCTGCAGAGGGACTGGCGCCCTCTCCTGGGACCAGGCCGCCGCTACAAGGGCTCAGCCTGGACCTGGCTGGCCACAGAGGAGAACTATGCAGGGACCAGTATACTGTTGTCGCAGTGGCAAGAATACTCTGAGCGGGCCTTTGCTGAGTTTCTTTGGCCAGTAGGCTAAAGCGGCAGGGCCTGGAGCCTGTGAACAGCGTGAGGGCAGGGAAACGGGGACAGGGGTGGTTCAGTTCTGCCCGGCATCCCGCTGACGAAATACCCCGACTCTTTGCCAGATAATTAAGATAGCACCAAAGTACGGTTATATATTCCCCACCTCTTTCCACGTGGAGAGCCGTCTCAGGGTAGTACCATGCAGAGGGATACCACGGGCTGCTGGCAAGACAAAGAAGTGGATTCAGGATAGGAGCCGGGCTATTTTTGGGCAGGAACGCACAGGAATGGAGTTCCGGCTGGCTCCCGAGTTGGCCACGCCCAGCAGGAACTCATTAGCATAATAGGCCACACCCAACAGCAGAAACTCATTCGGATTGGCTACTTTAGGGGTGTGTGGCCTAACATGCAAAGGAGTTCCTGCTATAAAAAAGGCTCTGGGTTTTGACAACAAACAAGGTAAACAGAATAAGAAGCAAAAGGTGACTGTGTCTGGATGACCACACTTCTGCGAACATGGGGTGTGTAGCTTAATATCCTAATGAGCTGTGCTGTCAGGGGTGTTTGGGTGTGGCCTATTATGCTAATGAGTTCCTGCTGGGCTTTTTCTACAAAAAAAAGCCCTGGATAGGAGTGTGCCGTCTCTGTAGAGACGCCTGCGGGGATTCCAGGAGATTCCTTGAGAGGGTGGGGTTTGGAGAGGAGCGGGGCTTCAGCACGGAATAATGCCATGAAGTCCACCCTGCAGAGCAGCCATTTGCCTCCCCCCCCAGGAGATTGGGGATCTCTGTAGTCCGGAGATCAGTTGTGATTTCAGGAGATCTCCAGGCCACACCTAGAAGTTGGCAACCCCAGGCTTTTAGATCCTCAAGCCTGAATTCTCCCTAGAAGCTGAAATGACTCCGCTGAGGCTATTGTACTTTGGTCGCATCATCAGAAGGCAAGACTCCCTGGAAAAGACAGTAGGAAAGAGCCATGGTCTAGTACCACCTTAAAGGGTGCATTCAGACGGGCAGCTAATCCCGCCATTATGCCAGCTTGCATTTTATCCCGATCTTTTAAATCCATCGTAGCACGACCAGACACCCCCCTGGTAAATCGCCTTACCGCACGCTGCCTCTGTTGTGGATTGTCTAGACGGTGTCCACTGAAGGAGGCATGCACGGTGGTTTTTTTTAAAAAAACCTTTTGCGCATGCGCATAGGCGTCACAGTGTGTCCTTGTTGAAGGAGGTGCACAGTGGTGTTTTTTTTTAAAAAAAATTTGTGCATGCGCATAGACGTGACAGCACGTCCTTGTTGATCCGCGCATGTGAAGAGATTTTTTTAAATGGTGCCCGCTCGGGATGGTCTGATGTCAGACCACCCCGATGGAAGGATTGCGCGCTGATGGAACGATCAGACGGATGAAAGTCCACAGTTGTCCCGCAGGTAACCGAAAACCCCAGATTTAAAGTGCTATCTTTTAAGTTTGGCTCCGAAACGCGGCAAAATGGGATGCCCACGGAAGAGGGACATTTCCCAGATGTTTGTGTCTGGACATTACCTTTAGATCCGTGAGGCAATCGTGCCTCGCGCGGATCTAAAGAGCCGTCTGATTGGACTCAAAGACTAACAAAATATGTGGCGGGGTGGGAGCTTTCGTGAGTCACGGTTCACTTCTTCGTATACAGCTAGAATGGGAGTCCATCCGTCCTAGTTATTGGGAAGTGGAGTGATTTCAGATGCCGAATGACATTAGCAGTCAAATGACAATAGCAGGTGAATAACAATGGCAGGTGTGACTGTGTGTCAGTGAGATATGCAGAAGGGTAAAAGGTGTGGAGAAATCAGCATTTGAAATGAGACAGGAAACCGAGGAAAAGACAATAATGCTAGGTGGAGTTGAAGGAAGAAGAAGAGGAGGAGGTTTTATACCTCACCCTTCACCACTCGAAGGAGTCTTGCAGCAGCCTGCAATCGCCTTCCCTTCCTTTGTCCACAACAGATACTCTGTGAGCACTGCTCCCTTGAAGCTGTGGAGTCTTGTGAGCAAAAAAAGTCTACTTTGTGTGCTACTGGCGTTAAAGTTGTGAGCGAGCGATTTGGCTGCTGCATAACTTAATTTGCTCTGGAGCCATCCTTTCTGAGCTAAGACAAACATGTGTGAGCCAGACTCACGCTAACTCAGCTTAGAGGGAACACCACCTGTGAGGTAGGTGGGGTTGAGAGCGCTGTGACTGACCCAAGGACAATCAGGGCTCTTTTTGTAGCAGGTACTCATTTGCATATTAAGCGACACACCCCTAATGTAGCCAATCCTCCAAGAGCTTACAGTAGCTCCTGTAAGAAGAGCTCTGTAAACTCTTGGAGGATTGGCTACATTAGGGGGTGTGGCCTAATATGCAAAGGAGTTCCTGCTACAAAAGGAGCCCATCACCCAGCTGGCTTTATGTGGAGGAGTGGGGAATCAAACCCAGTTAACATAAGAACATAAGAGACGCCAATGTTGGATCAGGCCAAAGGCCCATCCAGGCCAACACTCCGTATCACACAGTGGCCAGAAATACCAGTGCCATCAGGAGGTCCACCAGTGGGGCCAGGACATTAGAAGCCACCCCACTGCTGACCCCCCCCCCCCAAGCACCAAGAAGACAGAGCATCACTTGCCCCAGAGCCCCTATCTCTACCTTGGGGCTAATAGCCACTGATGGACCTCTGCTCCATATGCTTATCTAATTCCCTCTTGAAGCCGTTCATGCTTGTAGCCACCACCACCTTTTGTGGTGAATTCCATGTGTTAATCACTCTTTGGGTGAAGAAGTACTTCCTTTTATCCGTTCTCCAGATTAGAGTCCGCGCTCTCACTTTCTGAGCCAAGCCAGCACGAGATGGATTGACTCAATATGGGCCGCCACGGACGGCCTTCAGTTTGCAAGACCCGAGCAAGGCTGTCAATGGTAGGATGCTAATTCACGCATGTGGCCTGCGTCTTTATTTTTACGGGCCAACACTTCTCCCTCTCTCCTTCATCTCTTCCTTGCGTTTCTACCAGGATCATCGAGGATAGTGAAACGACTCGTGGAGCACGGGGCCCGTCCCTGCTTGAGAACAGACGCAGGGTGGACCCCTGCTCATTTTGCGGCTGAGTCGGGGAGGCTGGGGGTGCTGAGGACACTGCACTCTTTGCATGCTCCTGTGGACACCGCCGATCTGTACGGGGATACGCCAAAGCGGATGGCGGAGATCTACGGTCACAAAGATTGCATCAAGTTCTTAGAAACGTGAGTGCTGGGAACTGTATTCGGTGGGAGGTATTTCTGGAGAGCATCCTTTACTTCTGGGGAGGGAGGCTGGCAAAGGCTAGGGCCTGGCTTGGTAGGAGAGGCCTTCACGAACATGACAGGAAGGTGGAAACCGAAACGGGGTAACTTGAAGATTATTCTGCCTGCCTCTCGGCTCAGTATCAAAGAGGGGGAAATTCAAACCGAGGTAAAGGATCTGGCACTGAGACCTCCATTTTTTCCTCTTTTGCTGAGCAGTCATTAGGCCAGGCGTCCCCAACACGGTGCCTGCTGATACCTTTCCAAATGTTTTTAGAAAGTGAGCAGGGCCAAGGGGGGCCATTGCCTAGCAAAGTTTCTGATTTGATTGGCTGTGTAGATTTTTTAAAACGTTGCTTTGGCAGCAGCTGCCACCACAGCACAAGAATCGTCCCTGTGTGACTGAAGCTGTGGCAGCTATTTTGTGGCGGCCATTCTGTGGCTGCTCCCACCACGTTGCATCAGAATTCCAAAGGACCCTGCAGGCTCAAAAATGTGAGGGACCCCTGTGTTCAGTGTTCCCTCTAAGCTGAGTGAGTGTGAGCCAGCTCACATTTTTTTAGCCTCCGGCTCACACATTTTTGTCTCAGCTCAGGGAGGAGGGCTCCAGAGAGCAAATTAATTTAGGCAGCAGCCAAATCGCTCGCTCACAACTTTAAGGCCAGGAGCTCACAAAGTAGAACTTTTGCTCACAAGACTCCACAGCTTAGAGGGGGCATTGCCTGTGTTAGGCAGTTTTTGCTCACTATAAGGTTTTCCATTCTGTGATGGATGACTTTCGTTTCAAGTCAAATCAAAGGGAAGATATATGGTGTTTTCCCTCCTCTTTACGTTCATTCTATGTCCTGCCTTCCCTCCAAGGAGCAGTTAGGGTCTGCATCGATACTAACGATAAAGAGAAAGATCACAATGGGTAATTGTGGCCCCGGTCACACGGCAAAATTGCTGCGGGAGAGGCACGGAAGGTGGGCGGATTATCCGGCGTGATCACACCCCAACATCTGGGAAGTGGAGCGCACCCGTGGCTTACCGCCGACAAAGCATGTTAAAAAACTAGTACCTCCAAGGTACTAGTAAATGTTTGCCACGGGCTGGCTCCAGACGCCCGTGGTGTGATCGCGCAGGCGCACGGCATTCCCCTCTGGTTTCTCATTTACCCGCCGGCACTGAGGGAAGGACCCGTGGTGTGCCGCCGGCGCGTCTGATCGCGTAATCGCGAATCAAACTGTGCTGGGGCAATTAACCACGCCTCCCCCCGCGATATCCGGCCCGTGTGACCGGGGCCTGTGTTAGTTTGTCTGTAGCAGTAGAAAATAGCAAGCATCCAGGGGCACTTTAAAGATTAACAAAATTTGTGTTAGGGGATGAGCTTTCCTGAGTCCCTGCTCACTTCCTCAGAGACAGCTAGGATGTGCTAGATCACTATGGGGTGGCTGTGTTAGTCTCTATGGAGCAGGAGAAAAGACCGAGAGTCCAGGAGCACCTGAAAGACTAACAAAAAAGACAGCTAGACTGTCATAGATCAAGATGGGTAGCCACATCAGTCTGTCTGTAGAAGCAGAAAGGAGCAAGACCGATTTCACACAAGAGCTGCGCCGTGGTCGCGCCTCCCTTTGCCTCGCTTCTATTGGTCAATTTCCCACTCGAAGCCATGCGGCCGCGTTTTGACCCGTGGCTTCTTCCGGTTTCCCCAGCAGTTTCGTGATCCTCAAAAAACAGGATCACAAAACCACGGGGAAAATCAGGCGAAGCCGCGGGTCAAAACGCGGCCGCACGGCTTCGAGTGGGAAATTGACCAATAGAAGCGGGCAGCGGTCATTTCCTACAGGTGCGCACAGGAGCGGAGCTCCAGCAGTAAAGAACCCAGGGGCGGGCACATGCAACAAGCCCCACCCCCTGCTCCCAGCAGCCCTCAGTCAGAGCAAGAAACAGCCAGGTAAATTGCAGAGCCCCCCCAGCTTCCCGGCCCAAATCAGTCCAGTGGCACCTTTAAGACCAAGTTTTATTCAGGTATAAGCTCTCCCTCCTCTGCCGAGGACAGATCTGCACGTTCCCCCCCCCCCAATAGCTAGGAATCCAAAACAGTCTGCCTCAGCGGTGGGTGTTGCCTTCTGACACACTTCTGATGATGTCAGGGGGTGTGGCATATGCAAATAAATTATCCTAATGGGTTATGCTAATGAGCACCTGCACCTCTTTTTCTACGAAATGACCCCTGCTCCCATCCAAATACTAAGCAGGGCCGACCCTGCTTAGTTTCCGAGATCTGCTGAGATCGGGCTATCCTGGGCCATATAGGTCAGGGCTAATGCCAGATATCCATGAGAAGCATCGCCGCACTTCGCTGCCATGGTCCCTCTTTTTCGTTTCTTTCTCCCAGGGCTGAAGTAGAGTGCCGGGAGTATCGCCGGGAAGCAAAATCAAAGGGAATTCAATTGGATGAGACTGACGAAGAGTGGGAGCTGAAGAAGGACGAACTTTTGAAAAGTAAACCTCCCACTCCGAAGAAACCTGCAAAAATGCGCGTAAGAAAAGACGACCGTTCAATTCCGTAGAACGTCAACGTGCTGACCCCAGCGTACTAGACAAGCTCTGGAGTTGGGATCCCGGTAACAAAATGGCAGGAGTGGGTTGGCCCACTCACTTGCAGCAGGGATCCCCAACCTCTGGGATTTTGACGCAGCATGGCGGGCACATCCACTCAGGGGCTGCTACAAAATGGCTGCCGCAGGAGACTGGGCCATCCACAAAATGGCTGCCGCAGCTTACCTTCAGGCACACAGTGACGATGCTCGTGCTGTGGTGGCAGCTGCTGCCAAAGCAATGTTTTTAAACCTCTGTAGCCCATCGAATCTCCAATCAGAGTCTTGCTGAAAAGCCTCCCTTGCCCCCCTCCACTTTCTAAAAGCACTTGGGGGGTGGGACAGGACCCCAGACTTACTGGGAAGGTTCCTGGTGGGCCACTACCCTGAAAGCTGATCCACTACCCTGAAAGTTGATCGAGTCAGGCTCCGCAGGACTGACAGTGCGGCAAGTGGGCCTGTTGACCAGTGATGTGAGCTCAGAAACCAAAGCACCATTTTGGAGACAGAGGAAGATGTGGAGGTGGAGAAATCTTCACAGGTGAAGTGCAGAGAGGCAGGTGGAGAACCACAAGGTGAGACAGTGCAAAAAACAAGCTAACTCTGGGGCCAGATGCCCAAGAGCGGCCTCCTAGATCCAAGACTCGAGTGAAACATGGAAAATCTTTTCCATTAATTTGTGCAATTAACAGGGCTCTTTTTGTAGAAAAAGCCCAGCAGGAACTCATTAGCATAATAGGCCACACCCAACAGCAGGAACCATTAGCATATTGGGCCACACCCCTGACAGCACAGCTCATTAGCACATTAGGCCACACCCCCATGTCACCAGAAGTGTGGTCATCCAGCCACACCCACCTTTTGCTTGTTGTTCTGTTTACCTTGTTTGTTGTCAAAACCCAGGGCCTTTTTTTGTAGCAGGAACTCCTTTGCATGTTAGGCCACACACCTCTAACGTAGCCAGTCCTAATGAGTTCCTGATGTTGGGTGTGGCCTATTATGCTAATGAGTTCCTGCTGGGCATGGCCAACTTGGGAGCCAGCCGGAACTCCGTTCCTGTGCGTTCCTGCCCAAAAATAGCCCTGGCAATAAACAAGAACCAAGAGATGCCCAAAGGAGTCAGGACTCTGCATCTCTTCTGGACCTTATCAGCACCCTTCACGGCCACAAGGAAACCATTTGCCGATATTCTAGGGAAAGCCAGAGTTGCTGTGCATGTCATGTAAATTATAGCAGACGAGAAAGAATGATGTGTTCTTGGAGTCCAGCACCCATTGGCTCCTGCTCTTTCAGAGACCCTGGTTTTCATCCCGTAGGAAATGGCCTGTTGTAGCAAAGCTGCCAGCATCTGAATGAGAAATACAATCTCTGTTTATATTCCACATCAATTTTTTTTTATTGTTGTAGTGCTATCTAAAAGTATGTTGTTGGCCTTGACCTGGATAGTGGCTCAAAAATGATGGTCACAGTCACAGAACAGACCGAAAAAAGAAGAAACTGTGAGAATGTTCCTAGAGCAAAGTGCTTGTATAAGGCATTATACAAGCACTTTGCCCTAGGAACATTCTTTCAGAGAATCTCTTGCAACTATGTTATGATACATCAGTGAAAATTAATGAAATGGTTGATACGAACCTGTTGAAATAACAGACCAAGAGTCGCTGTATGTAAGGCTTTCATCCACATTCAGAAGAAGAATAGTATCGAAACGATAGAACATTCCGGAGATCATCGTCATTACACCATTTTCAACTGCCTTTGTGCATTTATATATGTAGATTTTTTTGTACACATTTTTGTATAAATTTTGTGGTCGTTATTTAAATATTCTCTAGCGCAGTTACCTCACAGTTTCTTCTTTTTTTGGCTTGACCTGGATAGGCCAGGCAAGCCTGATTTCATCAGATCTCGGAGCGAAGCAGGGTCGATTCTGGCAAGTATTGGATGGGAGACCTCCTTGGAATACCAGAGGCAGGAGGTGGGGACAGGTTTTATACAGCTACCTCTCTGAATATCCTCCAGGTCAGTCACCAGAGGTCACCATGACGTCCAGGTGCGTGCACACACACATACGCACACACGCATAAGAAATACCAAAAAATAAAAGAGTGTTGTTGTTTTCTAAAATGTTTTTCTAAATGTTTTCTAAAAATCTAAAAATCATGAAAATGTGATCTGTTTTGTGATTTCAGCACACTTTCCATTGGCATTCTATCCCAGGGACTAGAAGGGAGAACAATTTTATAATCGTATGAAGTTTTAAAATCTTGTCCAAGAATCTTGTGCTATGATATTTTGGGGGGTCATGGAAATGGCAAGTGAAATTAACGAAGGCTGAACACATGAAGCTGCCTTCTACCGAATCAGAACCTGGGTCCATCAAAGTCAGTATTGTCTACTCAGACTGGCCATTGGCTCTCCAAGATCTCAGGCAGAGGTCTTTCCCATCACCTCCTGCCTGGTCTGTTCAAGTGGAAGAAGAAGAAGAAGAGATTGGATTTATACCCCACCCTTCACTTGGAGTCTCAGAGCGGCTTACAAACTCCTTTCCCTTCCCCTCCCCACAACAGACACCCTGTGAGGTGGGTGGGGCTGAGAGAGCTCTGACACAAACTGCTCTTTTTCAAGGACAGCTGTGCCAGAGCTTGTGACTGACCCAAGGTCACATCAGCAGGTGCAAGTGGAGGAGTGGGGAATCAAACCCGGTTCTCCCAGATTAGAGTCTGCACACTTAACACTTAACCACTACACCAAACTGGCTCAAGTGGAAGAAGAAGAAGAAGAAGAAGAGATTGGATTAATACCCTGCTCTTCACTATCCGAAGGAGTCTCTTTTGAGAACTGCCCTTGAGAGAACAGCTCTGAAAGAACTTGTGACTGACCCAAGGTTACACCAGCAGCTGCATGTGGAGGAGTGAGGAATCAAACCCGGTTCTCCCAGATTAGAGCCCAGGACCTTCTGCATCCCAAGCAGATGCCCTACCACTGAGCCACGGACCCTCACCTAAATTTCACCCTGATTGTACGGATCTTAATGCCCTTTTGTCTGTCAGGCTCAGATACATTTTTCATTAAATTCTGAAACCATGTGGAATTCGGTGGTTATAAGTTTCTGCTGGTAGCACTTAACGCCGAACTTGGAAAACCGTGGTGGTTTTTGTCCGTAGTATCTGGAGTAGGTTTCACATTCTTCTGTGCCACACTAGGTTTATCCAAAGGTCAATGTTGACCTTGTAAGCTTGCCACCCTCCAGCTGGTGCCTGGAGATCTCCCTGAATTACAACTGATCTTCAGACTGCAGAGATCAGTCCTCCTGGAGAAAATGGCTGCTTTGGAAAGGGGACTCTATGGCATTATACCCTGCTGAGGTCTCTCTGGTCTCCAAGTCCTCTCCTCCCCAGGCTCCACACCATCCAGGAGTTTCCCAACACGTTCATAACTTCTGGGAGACTAGGCAAAGAAAGATGTGTAAAAACAAGAATACAGAAGTGACCTTTCTGTATCCTTCTGCCAGCACGGTGTAGTGGTTAAGAGCACAGAGTCTAATCTGGGAGAACGAGGTTTGATTCCCTACTCCTGCACATGCAGCCAGCTGGGTAACCTCGAGCCAGTCACAGTTCTCTCTAAAACTGTTCTCTCAAGAGCAGTTCTCTCAGATCTCTCTCAGCCCCACCTACCTCACAGGGTGTCTGTTGTGGGGAGAAGAAGGGAAAGGAGATTCTAAGCCGCTTTGAGACTCCTTAAGGCAGAGAAAAGTGAAATATTAAAAGCTGTCCTCTTCCTCCTCCTCCTGCCAAAGTTTATATCTTTTGTACTCTGGGGTAGGTACTTGTGGCAAAGTGCCAGATCCCTGAAGGGGGGCCATACCCCACAAGCAGGAAGCTCCATCAGAAACAATTTGTGCACTAACAGGATCTCACAGCTGCAGAGAGGAACTTGGCGACACTTGCGCGGTCCAGAATATTTTGCATGTTTACATATCATCGTACATATTTAAAGCATGGATTGCAAGCCAGGTATACAGAGCACGAGCTGTCACTTTATGCTCGCTCGCTAATCCTTTTGCACCGGCAGACATGATAAATAAAACAAGGGGGACAAAGTGTCAGATTAAGTTCATCGAGGTGCATCCGTACCACTGGCTGACCTCCAGCAGCATTTTTGGGGGGAAGCAGGGTTGAGCCTCGAGCAAATGTAAATGGATGTTCAAGAAAAATAATAATGTCAAAGGCTGATTGTTCAGAGGGCATTTGACACCATTTAGAGAACTTTGTTGAACACTTTAAAAGTGACATCATTTCAGACCTGAAAAAGCTTACCTTTAGCCCTGACGGGGATAGCCCAGGCAAGCCCAATCTTGTCAGATCTCGGAAACTAAGCAGGGCCGACCCTAGCAAGTACTTGGAAGGGAGACCTCCAAGGAATACCAGGGCTGGGAGGCAGGCTATCAAACCACTTCTCTGAACATCCTCCATGCCCCAGTAGGAATCACCAGAGGTGCTTCCAGGCACGGGTGCGTGCACACGCACATACATACAAAAATAACCCCCCGCCCAAGCTTATCTCTGAATTCCTGGATCACTAGAATCCATACCATGGTCACTTTACAGTTTGATGGAAGTACAAAATGGCATCCATCTATCTATCTATCTATCTATCTATCTATCTATCTATCTATCTATCTATCTATCTATCATCTGTCTGTCTGTCTGTCTGTCTGTCTGTCTGTCTAGATACTGTTGTCTTGATATATTGAAAGAGAGAACACCAGTGTGTTTCGAAATCCTGTCAGAAGGAAACAAGTTCTTGAGCAATGAATCCAATTTGCCACTGCTTTGGTGTCTAGTTTTATCACAATTAGTTGCTGTAGATCTTCCGGGTTGTGTGGCCGTGGTCTTGGCATTGTAGAACCTGACGTTTCGGCAGTAGCTGTGACTGGCATCCTCAGAGGTATCACACAGAAAGATGGGTAACTCTTGTTTGTGCAAGAGTTACCAGGTGGGTATAAAGTGATTGTAAATGCCTGGTGGGAGAAAAGGCTGGCCTTCTGTCCTGACGTTTTGGGTTGTTGTTTTTTTTAAAGGCCACATATACATTTGTGGTTTTCCCTTGACAGGGAGATTTTTGAGAGTTCCGAAGAGGGCTTCAGATAGAGACAGTGGATGTCAGCAGAAAAGAATTAATTAAGTAGTTTGAACTACAGAGCGATCCTTACCCAAGACACTGTTTTAAGTCAGTCTCCAAAGTTCTAACAGACACACCATGTACTATAGTATCATCTCCCATCTCCAGTTATCCTGTGACCTATTCACGACGTGTTTACTATGTTTTCATTATCATTTCCTATGTTTACCAATTACATTTCTTTAATGCACATTTCAGCACTTGGTTACAAAGGCACCCTAACCCTAAAAACAACAGGTGTTTATTCAATGGTAGACAAGTGTTTGTGGTTCATGTCTTCCTCTTGTAACCTCCTATCTTATCTCTGAGGCTTGGCTCAGAACAGGCATCACCAGGCACTTATGATCTTTAAACGTAATAAACTTGACTGTGACTGAATACAGCACTATATCTAGAAAAAGAAGGGGTTGGATTTATACCCTGCCCTTCACTACCCAAAGGAGTCTCAGAGCCGCTTACCATCTCCTTTCCCTTCCTTTCCCCACAACAGACACCCTGTGAGGTAGGTGGGGCCGAGAGCTCTCTCGAGAACTGCCCTTGATAGAACAGCTCTGAAAGAACTTGTGACTGACCCCAGGTCACACCAGCAGCTGCATGGGGAGGTGTGGAGAATCAAACCTGGTTCTCCCAGATTAGACTCCGCGCTCCTAACCACTGCACCAAACTGGCTCTCTACTTCAAGCAGGCACGTTACGCTCTTAACGTAACATCTCCTTATGATGCTAGCAGCAAATATGACATTAGCAGAATTCATTTCAAGTTGGAAAAATATCGTGGGGGGACTGAAGACCCTTCTCCACATGTGCCACAGTCTCGAACCAAATCGGGCACCATGCACATGGGAATGGACTGACTATTTCACAGGACATGGGGGATGGGGGACCCTTGACCCAACTACTTTATGCTATAATGTATAAATGGCAGTGTTGGAGAGAATGTGTTTTTAAGGAACATGTAGGTTTTTCTTTAAAATGCTAATAGCAGAGCAGAGAAGCCAGTTTCTGATAGTGAGAGCTAGTAGAGGCCAAAGGGTTAAACATCCTATCCCTTTCCTGCATGGCTCCAAAGCAAACTGAGGCTGCATTTTCATTTTATAAACAGACCACGAGGCGTGATCCCTGCACAGCCTAGTATCATAGTGCTGGAAGGGACCTCCAGGGTCATCTAGTCCAACCCCCTGCACAATGCAGGAAATTTAGAAATACTCCCCTCCCCCCACATACCCAGCGACCCCTGCTCCATGCCCAGAACATGGCAAAAACCCTCCAGGATCCCTGGCCAAACTGGCCTGAAGAAAAGTTGCTGCCTGACCTCAAAGTGGTGATCGGCATTTCCCTGGGCGTGTAAGAAAGGGCCACAAGAACTAAGCACTGAGGCAACCCTCCCTGCCCTCCCCTCTCGTGATCTGCCTGAGTTCGCAGGATCAGCATTGCTGTCAGATGGCCTGTTTGAGCCATTATCAGGTCTGTTTGTAAGCAGATTTTTCTTCTTCATTTCAAGACTCTTCTCCACCCCACTATTTTCAACACTCAGGTTCCCCCCCCCCCCAAGCAGGGGTCATTTCATAGAAAACTAGGTGCAGGAGCTCATTTGCATAACTCATTAACATAATCATTTGCATACACCACACCCCCTGAAGGTGTGTCAGAAGGCAACACCCACCGCTCAGGCTCCACTGGACTGTTTTGGATTGCTAGCTATTGGGGGAGGGAGGGAACGTGCAGATCTGTCCTCCCAGAGGAGGGAGAGCTTGTACCTGAATAAAACTTGGTCTTAAAGGTGCCACTGGACTGTTTTGGACCGGGGGGGCGGGGGGAGCTCTGCAGCTTACCTGGCTGCTTCTTGTAGGGTTGCCAGGTCTGGGTTGGAAAATACCTGGAGACGTTGGGGGTGGATCCGGGAGAGGGTGGGGTTTGGGGAGGGGAGGGGCCTCAGCATGGTACAACGCTATAGAGTCCACCCTCCAAAGCAGCCATTTTCTCCAGGGGAGCTGATTTCTGTCAGCTGGAGATCAGTTGTAAAAGCGGGAGATCCCCAGGCCCCACCTGGAGGCTGGCAACCCTAGCTTCTTGCTTTGACTGAGGGCTGCTGGGAACAGGGGGTGGGGCTTGTTGCATGTGCCTGCCCCCTGGGCTCTTTACTGCTGGAGCTCTGCTCCTGTGCACTTCTGCAGGAAATGACCCCTGCCCCTAAGCAAACTTAGGGACCACTTGGGGGCCCGGATAGGTCACCCCAATGCTGTCACTGTATTCTCCTTTACTCCGCCCCACATACATCAATGGCTGTCGTTTACTCCTTACGCCCTGTGTTTGGAAATAACACATGTGATGAATGTAAAGACTCCCTTGTGACACACCCTGACCCAATCTCCATCCATGGGGAATCTATTGCAACTCTGTGCACAGAATCCACCCATCCATAACATGCTGCAAACTTTAAAAATTCTTTCCTCGAAGGTAAGCCCCATTAAAAAGCACAGGACTTACTTCTGAGTAGACCTGCTTAGGCTTTCTTCCACACATATACACATTGCACATATTGCATGCCCACACACCAGTCTTTATGGACTGACTTATGGACTTGACATTTTTGCTCCCAGGGTAAAGGCTGTGCGCAGAAAGTTGACGGTAGCGCTGGTATGTTCCAAAAACCACATATGAGTTCCCTGGATGTGATACTTCAAAACACACTCTTCGAAAGCCTTCATTTGCAAACATTTAGGTTTATTTTCCAGATTTTGCAACAGACAGATCAGAATGGGACAGAAACCCAGCTGAAAACCAAAACCGCTTTAGCCTTTTGCGTTACAGTGTTTACACGTCAAACAATGCCGCTACTGATGTCACTAGTCTAACATCTGGCTTGTTCTGGTGTGAGCTTATGTCTCAGATGAAACTTCACCTTCAGCAACGGAAGATTTACAAAACCAGACGCTTTCCTACAAAACACAGAATTAATCTGTCTCGGTTTTGTGACATCTCATCCAAACAGGGCCTGAAGAAGAAAGCAGAAATAGAAAGCAAATTAAGTTTACCAGTAGCATGGTTCCCATACTTGCAGATGCAGCATGTCTTTAGCCCAAACAAGATACCTGCCATCCTAGCCCAACCCCCTACAGATCTCGAAATGATTTTAAAATTATATGACACACAAAATAGAGGACTGATTCTCAGCCAACTTCTTCTAAAAGACAAAACAACTAAACTTATGCCTTATCAGTCTGCATGTCAGTGAAACAGTAAATCACCCTGTACAATTAAACAATATTTGTTGGTTTTTATATGCAATGCTGAGAATTCAATTATTAACAATAACGCTACAATATGTGATATAAAGCTTAGCAGTACATACAAAGTAATACAGTACTAGTTACAGACAAACGACGGAGTTCTAGTACACTATCCGTTTGCGTGTCCTTCATCAGGTTTGTCATTCTGTAATTATTTCTTCATTAGAATGAAGTGCTGCAAGCCATATTTCAAAATGCTAATTCTTATACAATTTTTGATGTACACTACCGTGCTTAGATTCTGGTGACTGGGGAGCTCCTATAGCAAGCTCTAATGTGACTGGGTCTACAGGATATAATAATTGGCTAAGCTTCCCTCAGTCAGTCTGCATGGCAGAAGGACTGTGAGATCACTGTAGATGATGATATCTGGTCTTCATTATGGGCTACACAAACTTGTTTTCCCCGCTCCATACCAATGGAGCTGCAACAGTTTAAGATGGTATCTCACACCACAAAAAAATCTCCCATATGGGTTCCACAAGCTCTCCTTTATGTTGGAAGGGGCGCCAACAGATTGGTGATTTTGCACACAGCTGGTGGCAGTGTGCAAAGATTCAAAACTTTTGGAAAGAGGTACAAAGTCCTATCAAAAAAAATTATGGGCATAGACATTCCACTAAAACCAGGAAACCTTTTTCTTGACTATTGGCCTATACACATAGAAACACATAAGTACAAAACAATCTTAAATGTCATGCTACATGCAGCAAAACTCTCTGTTGCTACACGTCGGAAGGATGTTAATCCATCTGACATCCGGCTTTGGTACCAGAAGATGTGGGACCAATTTTTAATGGATAGTGTCACATACAAACTGAACAATAGCTCTCTATAGCCTATCAAATTTCAATTTATGCAAAAGTGGAAACCCATCCTTGATCTCCTTACCAAGGAAGAATGTATACCTGCATCTTGGTCTAATTATCAGCAATGGATATGAAGCTCTGCCTCTTTTCATATCAGCAAGATACTGATTTAAAAGTAGAAATGACGTCAAATTATGGGCCAATCTCTCTCTTTTGGCATTTGTTTTCATGAATTGATTAGTAGTTGGATATTTTGATGTTTGTAAGTTTATACTGAGTTAATTATTTAGAATCATCAAAATTCTTATTCCTATGATACTACAGTTGAATTTCAGACAACCTTATAATTGAAAGTGAAACAAATAAGAATTCTATGGTTGATCAAATTTTCTATGTATTTTACAATATTCACTACTCCAAAATACGTGTATCTTTGATGTATGTTGAAAAATCTTCCAATAAAAAATTTAAATATATAAAAAAAGAATTAATCTCTTATTACCCTTTTTTCAAACCAAGGACATGTGCCTGATACAATTTGTTAGTCTAATGAATGCTCTTTTCAGCTTGGGGTTGCCCCAGATGACAATCTGTGATTGCGCGGAGGGACATACATAGACGATGATCGTGATGAGTCGGTTTGTAGGACCTCTCTCCGAAAAGACATTGGACAGCAGGATCATCAGACCTATGAAATTAACACTATCAACGATCAAGAGCGACATTATCGTTTTCACCGCCTGGAAATGGGCAGCCATGCTCAGCTTGCTGAAACTGGGTGAGCCGTTCTGCATCAGGTGGGCGTGTCTCCACAGAGAAAATAGCAAGAGGCAGGACGAGGCCACGGAGATGGAGAACACCACTGAAAAGCCCACGCCGCAATACGCAAACAGACTAAGCAAATTTGTTTCCCAAGTGAAATCTTCGAGCGTTCGGTTCGCCGATTCACCGGAACCAGTGCTGTTTTTGCAAGCTATATTATAAATGCCATTGAAAAAGGGGAAAGAGTTCAGCAGTGATCCAAGCACTGAAACCAGGAGCATCCAGGGTACCAGTCTGGAGATTCTCAACTTCAGGTAAACAAACAGGCGGTGCCCAAAGTTGGCAATTTTTATGCAGTAAAACGAACACAGGCAGGCTGAGAAGCAGAAGCAGACGCAGGTCAGAAACCAGATGGCCGCTTTGAACATTTGGTACAGGGCAGTCACTTCGAAAACTCGAGAAGAGATCGACATCCAGAAAATCTTGCCCAGGAACATGCCCAGGTAGCAAAACCTGGTGATGCCCAGAGCAGCCAAGATTTTATCAATAGATTTCAGCTGTTTGCTTTTCATCCCGTTGATGCAACTCACTGTGACGATAAAAGCATTCAGGGACATCCCAGTGAGCGCCTCGAGTGCCGAGAAAACGAGGAAGCTTATCGATGAGACGGAAGCGTTGTCTGACGTTGGAACATTGCATTCGCTGGCTTCCATGCTGTTGGGTACTCTGTCAGAAAAGGCAGTGGCTCCCCGTTTAAGGATGGCCCGTGCTGTATCAGCGGTCAGACTGGGAAGCGCTCCAGTTGTGGAGCACTTTATCTCCCTCGATTTGCATTCCTTCACAAGGCCATGGGGCAAAACAAACACTAGCTTTGCAAACGAGCTTGCGTTCAATCAAAGCAACACTCGCTCACCCCGACCCGCAAACCACGAAACCAAATTATGTGGAATGAAGTGTATGGTGGGATGGATCTCGTATTGATATGAGCGTGCAATTGTGCAAGTTTGGGAAACGATTGAGTTGGGGGGGGCGGAGGGTTGCATTTGTTATTTCTAGTGAGATCTCGGCCATTGTTCTTGGTTAGGCCAGGATGGGGAATACCTGGTGATTTGGTGGGTGGAGCCTGAGGAGGGAGGGGTTTGGAGAGGGGAGGGACTTCGGCGGGGTAGAATGCCACAGAGTCCACCTTCCGAAGTGGCCATTTTCTCCGAGTGAACTGATCTCTGTTGTAATCGCAGGAGATCTCCAGCCGTCGCCTGGAGATTGCAAACCAGAGAGAGAAATCACAGGATGGAAATTGAAAGGAAGCAAACAGCCATGATGTATAGTGCCAAAAAAAGGTTCTTCGCCAGCTTGTAAATTCTTTTTTCAGTATTCAGTTTACTGGAAGCAACTCAAACGCCATCGACACAGACGAACCCTGCACATCACCTCCTGTTTCGTGTAGACCTCTATCAAAGTGGGTAGCGTTGAAATACCTCTATAATGTTAATCCATTTGGCAAACACTCTAGTCATATCTCATAGTCACATTCATCAAATCCGTTAGTGTGACGTGTCGTCCCAGGGTCTCAGTGTGGGGCTGTAGCTCTCTGAGCCATGTCAGGAATACTTAGAACAGAAAACCTTTCATTCTGGTGGCAGGAAATGCACTTCAAGGGCCCTCAGCGCCACAGAGAGAACACTCAGCACCAACAACCAGTGTCACTTTTATTACGGCTCTGCTTCAACAGGTACTCCATCCCAGGACACAGACACCAAACAGGAGACTCTGCTTCCCCACGTGTGGGGTGCAAGGACAATGCAACCCACCAGGGCTTTTTTGGTAGAAAAAGCCCCAGTGGGAACTCATTAGCATAATTGGCCACACCCAACAGCAGTAACCCATTAGCATATTAGGCCCCACCCTGACAGCGCAGCTCATTAGCATATTAGGCTGCAACCCCATGTTACCAGAAGTGTGGTCATCCAGCCACACCCACCTTTTGCTTCTTATTCTGTTTACCTTGTTTGTTGTCAAGACCCAGGGCCTTTTTTTGTAGCAGGGACTCCTTTGCATGTTAAACCACACACCCCTAATGTAGCCAATTCTAACGAGTTTCTGCTGTTGGGTGTGGTCTATTATGCTAATGAGTTCCTGCTGGGCGTGGCCACCTCGGGAGCCAGCCGGAACTCCGTTCCTGTGCGTTCCTGCCCAAAAATAGCCCTGCACCCCAACCAGGTAAGAAACGATAGGGGGAATCCGAGGCCACAACTGGGACACCAGCAAACCATCTCCCCCTGTTCCCATGAACCTGCTCTGTAGGTCTGCGTCAACCATCCTGACTCCTACAACCAATGCTACCAGCGTTACAGCGCTGAAAAGGGAGACAGGGTGGGAATGGCAGAGATGCTGACACACTGGCACTATTCCATCACCGTGACGCAATGCCAGTCACCCCCTTCCCTGCAGGTGGGACTGACGCAGTTCAACTGTAGTTTGAGGTGTCCATCAACTCTCCCACTCCTATCTGTGTTAACATCAACCAAACATGCATAAAGCCTCCAGTCTGGCAGGATCAGCGCTCCCTGGAGAATCCCCACAGAACAATATAGGCACAGGTTGAGTGTAAGCTCCCCACAGGAGATTGGTAAGTGCTGGCTCTGGTCGCTACACTGTGGGCTCTTCCACATTCTCATTTTCCTCGCTTGTGTGTTCCTATTGCTTTGGGGGACCCCCCTTTTCTCCACATGTTTTGCTCCCTCTAGTGGTCAATTCGATACTACATCACTGGATGCCGCGCATATCTCCCTGCAGATTGAAACTAGAGGTTCTTATGCTGGACATAAAGGTAAAGGTTCCCTTGTGCAAAAGAAAGTTGAGTCTGACTCTAGGGTTGCGGTGCTCATCTCCGTTTCAAAGCCGAAGAGCCAGCGCTGTCCGAAGACGTTTCCGTGGTCATGTGGCCGGCATCACTAAACACCAAGGCGCACAGAACGCTGTTACCTTCCCACTGAAGCGGTACCTATTTATCTACTTGCAATTTCTTGCTTTCGAACTGCTAGGTTGGCAGGAGCTGGAACTAGAGATGGGAGCTGGACATACAGAGATGTAATATCGTATCGACCACTATAGGGAAGCAAAACGCATGTGGAACAGGAAAAAAAACAGCCTGAAGCAAGGAAAATGAAAATGCAGAAGAGTCCTCCTATATCTCTTGACAGGTGCATACCACCATGTAGGAAGAAGAAGAAGAGGAGGAGGAAGAGGAGGAGGAGGAGATTGGATTTATACCCAACCCTTCACTACCCAAAGGAATCTCAGAGCAGCTTACAAACTCCTTTCCCTTCCCCTCCCCACAACAGGCACCCTGTGAGGAAGGTGGGGCTGAGAGAGCTCTTTCAAGGACTGCTCTTTCAAGGACAGCTCTGGGAGAACTTGTGACTGACCCAAAGTCACACCAGCAGCTGCATGTGGAGGAGGAGTGGGGAATCCAACCCGGTTCTCTCAGATTAGAGTCTGTGCTCCTAACCACTACACCAAACTGGCTCCCAAAGGGGAGGGGCAGATTCAGGAACTGCAAGAGAACGACGTGCAGAGGTTGAAGCACCACTCAGTGTTCGCTGCTTACGGCAGAACGCTACTCACGGCTTCGTATATCTATTCTGGCTCTGTGCAGGTAGCCATCTCCCAGGGGTAGAGCCCAGAACAGGCGGCATTCACAGCGTGAGCCGAACCGCCTGCCAAGCCTGGGGCAGTGATCGGTGTGCGTCTAGCTGCTGGGCTCTGGGGTGTCCAGTTCTCTTGTCCTAGCCAAGCCCTTGCACTGTTGCAAGCTACTCAAACAGTTCTTCCTAACCATCGACTGCCTTCAGCGCATCCTGTCCTCTGTGTAAGGTTGCCAGCTCCGGGTTGGGGAATACTTGGGGACTTTGTCCGTGGAGCCTGAAGAGGGTGGAGTTTGGGGAGGGGAGGGACTTCAACGGGGTGGGATGCCAGACAGAGTCCACTTTCCAAAGCAGCCATTTCCCCCCCTAGATGAACAGAACTCTGTAACCTGGACGTCTGTTGTAAAAGCAGGAGACCTCCGGGCACCACCGGGATGTTGGCAACCCCAACTCTGGGGGAGAGTGCTGAGGCAGGGGGATCCAAGGAGGGGTGCAGGGATGCTCCTGAAAGGGGAAGGGGAAGAGTCTCCAGGTTGCACACTCTCCCCCCCCCCCGCCACACCTCTGGCATCTGATAAGCCATGCAGTTTGCGGATGGAGCAGAGCAAAGCTCCCTGGGGTGCATGGAAGGGGATAGAGGCAGGGCTATTTTTGGGCAGGAACGCACCGGAACGGAGTTCCGGCTGGCTCCCAAGTTGGACACGCCCAGCAGAAACTCATTAGCATAATAGGCCACACCCAACAGCAGAAACTCATTAGGATTGGCTACATTCGGGGTGTGTGGCCTAACATGCAAAGGAGTCCCTGCTACAAAAAAGGCCCTGGGTTTTGACCACAAACAAGGTAAACAGAATAACAAGCAAAAGGTGGGTGTGGCTGGATGAGCACACTTCTGGTAACATGGGGTTGCGGCCTAATGTGCTAATGAGCTGTGCTGTCAGGGTGTGGCCGAATATGCTAATGAGTTCCTGCTGTTGGGTGTGGCCTATTATGTTAATGAGTTCCTGCTGGGCTTTTTCTACAAAAAGAGCCCTGGATAGAGGTAATGAGCGTACTAAGTGCAGCCCGGTGAAGGCGCGTGGGGGCCTCACTAGCCAAAGTAATGGGTTTCGGAGTCAGCCAATCGGCATGAGCAGTGCCTGCCAGAGTATAACAGCTTGACGGGGCAAAATCCAAGCGCAGTTCGGGTCTCTGTCCAGACACTCTGAGAACTCTCCGTATGTGGGGACTGAACTAGGGGCCTTGAGTCCGACATACATGTGCTTTGTCTGTCTCTGAATGCGCCTATGCACTGCTCCATGAGCCTGGTGTCGAGGCTGCTGAGGAAGGCCTAATGCACTCCGCTGTGTCTCATTCCTGTGTCCTCTCATGGATGAGTGGTTAAAGAACTTGCCCCGAGTGCTGGAGCTGTGGGTTCTAATCCATCTCCTGCCTCCTGTTTTGCTGTTCCTCCACCTGTTGCTGGACAAACGGGGAACTTTGCCTTCTGGCCAGCTTCTCCCTTCCTAGGAATGAAGCTCAGTGCTTCCCGTTTGCCACATGGGTGGCTTCCATGGTGTGTGTGTGTGTGTGTGTGAAAGGATTGCCTTTGGTGAAGATGCAATTGTGTGTGTGCTGCATTCCCATTGCCTGGCACTCCCAGGTCCTTCCCTGACCAGGATCCGAGCCCTTGGTGGGAAAGGTCTCGAGTGCAGGGTGGGCTACAGGAGCATGAAAATGTCGTGGCTGGACTGGCCCCATTTTCTCCCCATGTTTCTGCGTGGCAAAAGGGAACGTGACTGCAAGTGGGGATTCGAACCCATGTCTGTGAGCCTCCCTGGAGTATGTTGGCCTCCTGGCACTGAAAGAACTAATTACATCAGGTATTTTGTTTTACTTTAATATATTTTACTTTTTTACTTTACTTTAATTTACTTTAATATATTTTATTTTACTTTAATTTACTTTAATATATTATATTTTACTTTAATTTACTTTAATATATATTTTTATCAGATACATTTTCTGACAGTTACTATGCCACTATGCCAAAGATAATTTCATTAAAGATTCATTCATTTATTTAGGGGGGAGGGAAATCTAGGTCTATAAAGAAATAGGAAATTAGGGGTTGTCGGATTGACCGTTCCCAAACTCTTTAGGAACATTTAACCCAGGTTCAGAAAACCGGCGTGTTTTTTTCCCTTTCCCTTCCCCTCCCCACAACAGACACCCTGTGAGGTGGGTGGGGCTGAGAGAGCTCTGACACAAACTGCTCTTTTTCAAGGACAGCTGTGCCAGAGCTTGCGACTGACTTAGTCCTTTATTCCCAGCCACGGGCACAAAGTCCGGATCTTGTCCTGAATGTCTTTTCTTCCTTCTGAACAGAACAGAAAGAAGGCAGAAGGAAGAAAACCGACGTAAGGTCTGTCTCCATCCCCACTGTGTAAGGATGCTAGTGTTCTCCTTTCACCAGCAAACTATGGGCAAGTCTGCATTGGCTTTTCCCTCCACTGTTTTACGAAACCCACATTGGAACAGGAATTCCCCTCTAAATTGCAGGCTGCTTTCACTTCCTTTGATAATCGGATTTTATGGTAGCCTCCACACTCCGTGCCGCTTACGCTTCCGTTGATCATCGGGTTTTATGGTACCTTCTGCATAGATCTATGGCCGTTTTATGGCCATTCAGGGGTGACTTCGCAGTCAGTACGGTGCTCTCCCGGGGGTATCTGAATGTGGTTTGGAGCTGCATCTTTCCCTCAGTGTTGAGAAAACGTGGCGCCAATGCCAGATGCAGAACCAGCCTATTTGTCCCTGGAAAGTTTCCTTACTTGCTGCTGAAACTGTGCGAGAAGCACATAGCGTGAAACAAGGTCATACATGCAAAGTCTCCGGCGTCCTCAGAAACTTCCTTGAAGTGGTTCAAGCGGAAGATGTAAACCAGCCTGGTATTCTGGTCTGCTACCTTTCGTCAGATCTCAGAACCTAAGCAGGGTTAGTTCTGGTTAGTACTTGGAAGGGAGACACCAAGGAAAAGTAGGGTTGTTACAAAGAGGCAGGCAATGGCAAACTATCTCTGTTCACAGGGCTGTAGCCAGCTAGCTGGTTTGCAGTGTCCCACCCCTCCCGGAAGGGAAGGGAGCCGGAGGCAACCGGTAACAGCCACACTTGCTTTTCTGAGCAGGACTTCTCTCCGCCCCCCCCCCGTCTCTTACTTAGCTTTAGAGTTAATTTAATTAATGTGTCCCCGGTGCTCTGGTGCCCCCTCTTGAAAAAATTCCTGGCTACGGGGCTGTCTGTTGATCTCTTGCCTTAAAACCCCTATGGGTTTACCATAAGTCCGTTGTAACTTAACTGACATACAGTGGCTGGTGCCCCGGGGGAAACCTAACTACGGAATGTCAACTTGCTCATTTTATTTTGTGCTGGGATCTTGAAGAAGTAGGAAGAGAGGAAGAGAGACTCGGGTTCGTTTCCTAATCTCCTTTGTGTTGCACAGATGAATGCAGAGAAAGAATGGGATTGCCTTTATTCTCCTGGGTGACTCACGTCAGGACAACTGGATGCAGGAGAGGTAAAGGTAAAGAAGAAGAAGAGAAGAGATTGGATTTATACCCTGCCCTTCACTACCCAAAGTTGTCTCAGAGCAGCTTACAAACTACTTTCCCTTCCCCTCCCCACAACAGACACCCTGTGAGGTAGGTGGGGCTGAGAGGGCTCTGACAGAAACTGCTCTTTTTTTTCAAGAACAGCTCTTATCAGAGCTACGGCTTGCCCAAGGTCATCCAGCCAGGTGCGAGTGGAGGAGTGGGGAATCAAACCCGTTTCTCCCAGATTAGAGTCCGCGCACTTAACTACTACACCAAACTGGTTTCCCTTGCTCGAAAGCCAGTCGAATCCGACTCTAAGGAAGTGGTGCTCATCTCCGTTTCCAAGCCGAAGAGCCGGCGCTGTCCAAAGACATTTCCGTGGTCATGTGGCCGGCATGACTAAACACCAAGGCGCATGGAGAGGACACAAAAGCGTTCTGTGGATTAATTTATCCTGTCTCCCTCAGCTCTTGATTGGTTAAGTAGACGCTCTACTCCCAAAAATTTGGAGTTTGCCCCCTCTGCCTCTATAACAGAAAGCTGAAAAAAGTCCAGTATTGCTACATGATCTTCAGTCATTGAAGAGCAACTACCCCCTAAAACAAACAAATGTCTTCAAAAAACGAAGTAGCCCTGATGTGGATGGTCCAATCGAATCAGAGCTCAGCTACTAAGCAGGGTCGGCCCCAGTTAGTATTTGGATGGGAGACCACCAAGGAAGTCCAGGGTTGCTACGCAGAGGCAGGCAATGGCAAACCACCTCTGAACGTCTCTTCCCTTGAAAACCCTAGGGTGTTGCTATAAGTTAGTTGTGACTTGACGGCACTTCACACACACACAAAGGATGTAGCCCACCGAACTGTTCTTTTGGACCTTCCTTCATTTCACCACTTGCAGCCTCCGTGGCGCAGCATCTGAAGGAATGTTTTTTTGAATTTGGGATTGGTCAGAATTAGGGTAATGGAATGTACTGAAGGGCAAGCATTTAGAACAATCGTACAGAGGAAGTCTAGGGCGCTGTCCTCTGAAAACACATCTGTCAGTAAGAGCATCAAAGCCACAAAGTTGACAAGGTAAGTAACCAGGAAGTATGTGATTACTCTCACTGCCCGGACGTGAGCGGCCATCCTGGGGCTCGTGTAGCCGGACAAAACGCCTCTCAGCTGCCGAGCGTGCCGCCAAAGGGAAACGAGCAAGAGGGCGGCCGAAGTGACAAAAATGGCAAAAACCAAAGAAAAGCCAAAGCCACACAAGAAGAATAGATTGCGCCAATTGGTGTGCATGTCGATCTGACTCTTGATGTTTCCTGACGCCGTGTCGTTTGAGACGTTGCACTGCACCGTGTAAATCAGACTGAAGAAAGGGATGGTGTTGACTAACGATAAAAGCTCGGAGCCGAGGAGCAGCGCTGGAACTGCCCTGGTTATTTTTAGCTTCAGGGAGATGAATAAAGGATGGCTGAAACTGGCAATCTTCACACAGTAGAAGAGGCACAGGCAAGCGGCGAGCCAGAGGTTGGAAGAAATGAAGAACCAGAGGATAGCTTTCAGTCCTCGATAGACAAAGTCTTTGTAGTAGATCAGAGGGCTGAGGGTCCTACACAGTACCCGTAACATTCCTAGGATCAAGAAGCAAAACCTGTTGGTGGCCAGGACCATCAAGATGTGGTCAGCAGCACTGAGGGATTTGTTTTTAAGTCTGTTGATGCAGCAGACAGTCATAATGAAAGCATTTATCCAAGCACCAAGAACTGTCTCGGTCCCTACGATCACCAGCATGATCAGCCTGGGTGGAGAGAACTCATCCGCGGGAAAGCTACAAGCACCGGTGGCCATCTTTAAAAAGCTATGGGTGTATCAGGCAAGAAGAGACCCTTCTCTTTGCAGTCCGCAGAAAGGGTACGACAACTCTGGCTCGGTGCATTCCTTAGAGCAAACGCAGTCTTCAGAATGGGCAGGCAAGGACGCCTGGAAAACAACCGAGTGCCCGCTTTTTGAGGAATGCAAATGCAGAGAGGATCGTTTTACAGAGAGTCTCTGCCAAATTTTCAGATTTGCATTATTTGGTCAAAAGAGGAAAGTACACGGTAGAGGCCAGTCTCTGGGATCGTTAAGAAGCTGGACTGTTATTGCAACATAATCAAATCAGGGTAGAACAAATTCTACCCCGTTCACATTGACATGCTACCGGTTCCAGAAGGATGATCTTCGATGTCTGCTGCAGCCAAATAACAAAAGTCTTGTGGTATCTTAGGCCCATTCTGCATCTAGCATTCACTCCGTTGTTTGACCAAACTTTTGTATGCACAGTTTATGAAACACTTTATACTCTGCCACTGACTAACAGGTTTAACTTAATAGGGCCCCAGTCACAGGGGCCAGATAACGGGGGGGGGGGGGAGGTGTGGCTGTTCACCCCAGAGCAAAATAAAGCACGGTAGCCCAATCACACGGTCCCCCGAGTCTCCGTGCTTCGGCTGTTAGCTGGCGATCACACGGTGATGCTGCAGCGTGGCAAAGAAGCGGTGCCGCACGACCACACAAGTGTTTTGCGTTTGTGCGCATGTGCGGTTCTGCGGAGCAGCACTGCTTTCAGTTTCGTGTTTGTGCGCATGCACTTATGAAAAACATCTGGTGTCCAATGGGACATGGATGGGCAGCGGATGCCACGGGATACTAGTGCTCCTGGGATCAGACGCCCGCCTGTGCCCCACATTTTCCAGATACTAGTGCACTTTCCTTCGTACTTTTAAACTATGCATCTTCGGTGGGACGCCATGGGTTGGCCATGGGTGCACTATGCTTCCCAGATGTTGCAGTGTGATCGCGCCCCGAAAATCCGCCCAACATTCTTGCCTTTCATGGCGCAAATTCTCTGTGTGACCAGGGCCTAGGTACACTTAGCACTTCTATAATACATATGTTAAGTGCCATTTATGATTCTAACTTCATGAATGTATTCAGGTATTAACTTTGGTTCAATTGTGACGGTTGTTTGGATGCATGATGGGAGGGTAAAATGTTGAAAGAACAAAATGTTAACTTGCGATTTCTTGCTGAGGCTTGTGGCCTTGACAGCCCAGCCTACCTAACTGAGCATGTCTGCCTAGCTGAATAGAGAACAATAATACCCTATTCCGATACAGATACATTTAGAGCTGTATAGCCAAAAAGAAAAAAAAAACATTTATTGTTTAACTAAAGAAAAAACTTTTATTGGGAAAGCCTAGCCCAAAGGGTTTTCTGCCAATCAGAGATCTGTAAGGTCAGAGTGCTGATGTTTGATGGAACCAATAATCTTGTTTAATTTGTGTGCATCATCTTGAGTATAAAACCCTATGTCACCCTTTATAACACTCAAAGAGTCTGTTGGGTATTCAGGGTTCCAAAACCTTGAGATCTGTACTCTTCCTTTATTAATTAATAAATATTCTAGTGAATTCCTCTCTACAGGACTGTGTCGTGTGTTTCTCAAATTGGGTTGGGAAACACAACCAGAGGCACCCTTTGTGTCTTACGAATCCAACACTGGAACAGAAAAAGATGCGGTTCAAAATCACAGTAACATACCCCAGGTCAACGCCCGTATTGACTGCAGAGTCGCCCCTGAATGGCCATAAAATGGCCATAAATCTATGCAGACAGTACCATAAACCTGAGAAATCAAAGGAAGTGAAACCGGCATGCAGTCTGGACATTGCCATAAAATCCGACAATCAAAGAAAGTGGGAAGTAGAGGGGAATTTCTGTTCCAATGCGGGTTTGGTGAAACAGCAGAGCGGATGCTAGATGTTACCCAAATCAGTTCCTATGTCAGATCCGTCATGCGAAAGGCGTGAGGGTATAAACATGCAGCCTGGACTTTCAGCCATCCAAGGGAGTCCATGAAGATTCTTTCTTCCTAAAGTGCTAAGGAGATGGTTGTCATGAACTGGTTTACTGCTCAGTTTTGTGTTGGAAGGGTTACTTCATTTGGAGTCAGTGGAAAATAAGCGACTGTGGATATTTTCCACCAGTTTCCATCTGACCCACCAAAATTGCATCCTTTCATTTTTTACAACTGAGTGTCTGATGTAGTCATTTCAGAACAAAACAAGACCCGGCAAAAGTCCCGTTGAAAAAAGTCTGCAAGAGCAGAATTTCTTTCATGCAAGAATTGATCAGTGTCTCACTTATGAATAACATGAACTTACATATATACTGGGTAAATACGCATCTCAAATCCATCTCAGATTCTAATTTATTTTTGGAAACAGGCTTTAGTCAAGTTCCCGTTATGGCCTGGGCAGTGCAGTAAAATTTAAACTCTTCCTGGTACAATGTGAGTCCTTATGTGAACTTTTAAAATGAACTCAGTTTGAATCTAATGGAAGACAAGCTGCTGAGTCTAGGGTTTAATCAGTGTTTGTCCCCCATTAGAAAGAACTTGCAGGGCTATTTTTGGGAAAAAGGAATGCACAGGAACGCACAGGAACGGAGTTCCGGCTGGCTCCCAAGTTGGCCACACCCAGCAGGAACTCATTAGCATAATAGGCCACACCCAACAGCAGAAACTCATTAGGATTTGCTGAGGAGATTAGATCAGGAGGGTATTAATCTACATGCCCTCTTCCAGCCCCTCTTTTCCTGTTTTGCCACGTTATTTTTGTTGGAATATGCAAGGTCTATAATGCAGCCTTATGAAGATGATCTGAAGATCACTGTAATGTATTCATCCCTGGCCCCGTGCGTGTCTAGGTCGCCATTCGGTCGGGTGAAGCAGCCGAGCTTCGGTCATGAGAACAAAGGGTCCAACGGATCCTAGCCTGCACCTATCGGAGGGCTAGGCTCCCGGCCGAGAGCCTATGGGACTCTTAGCCACTGTAAAATAGCCAATCACTGGTGTGGGGTGTGTGTTTAGGGTGTAGAACTGGAGCACATATAAACCGGCCTGCGAGCCGGTTTAGGTCGTCTTGTTCTGAACTAAGTCAAGGTATGCTGAGCTGAAATCACTCTCTGTCTGTGTACTTTTCAATCACCCTACAGGGGGACAGCTGAAGGACTGGTAGTCGGCATAGCTAGAGGAGGAACTGCCCACGATTTCAAATTATGTTCCTGCTGTCTCCTCATTGGCACTTCTGGAGACTTCCTGCTCCTGCAGAGCTTCCTTTTTGTTGTTGTTCCTCCTTCAGCAGTTAGGCTGAGCCAGTTTGGTGTAGTGGTTAAGTGCACGGACTCTAATCTGGGAGAACTAGGTTTGATTCCCCACGCCTCCACTTGCACCTGCTGATGTGACCTTGGGTCAGTCACAAGCTCTGGCACAGCTGTCCTTGAAAAAGAGCAGTTTGTGTCAAGAGCTCTCTCAGCCCCACCCACCTCACGGTGTGTCTGTTGTGGGGAGGGGAAGGGGAAGGAGTTTGTAAGCCACTCTGAGACTCCAAGTGAAGGGCGGGGTATAAATCTAATCTCTTCTTCTTAAGGTTCTCTCTCTTCTATGTTCTATAACAGTTTATTCTTATTTAATAAACCTGGGCCCCGGTCACACGAGCCGGATAATCCGCAGGGGAACGGAGGCTTTTAGCTGCAGAGAAAAAAGAAGCGCGGTAGCACGATCTAACATTCCCCGCGGCTCCGTCCTCCGGCCGTCAGCAGCCAATCAGACCAGCAAGGCAACACAGCAGGAACACGGCATGCGCCCAACGCGGATGGCTGTTGGATGCGACGGGCTACCAGTGCGTCTCCGATCAGACGCCTGCCCGCGCCGCACATTTACTGGAAGATAGTACTTTGAAGCAGGTAGTTTTTAACTCCGGGTTTTCCGTGGGAAGCCACGAGTTGGCTGCGGGTGTGCTCCACTTGCCAGAAGTGGTGGTGTGATTGCGCCCGAATAATCCGCCCACCACCCATGGCTCTCCCGCAGCTACTTCCGCGCGTGAACGGGGCCCTGCTTGTTTTCCCTCTAAGCAGCCAGTGCTCCATTTCCTTTGCGTATTTCAACTCTGCCAACAATTTTACCCTTTCAACGGTTCCACTTTTTCGTCAACTATTCTTACGGCCCAGAACAGATACTTGACTACTCACAGGATTTCCAGGTCGTTGTGAGTCTATGAGCCGCACCTAGAGACTCTGCCCTCATGACAGAGGCGCAACTGAAACTTATTCCCATTTCCTGTTTAGTTGCTATCTGTACTCTCCTGTAGGAGCTGCGGTGGCTCAAGTGGTTAAGACACTGAACTGCAGGCTGTGGAAGGTCGGTAGTTCAGCAGTTCGAGACCCGAGTGTGCCGCATGACGGAGTGAGCTCCTGTCTCTAGTTCCAGCTCCTGCCAACCTAGCAGTTCAAAAGCAAGAAATTGCAAGTAGATAAATAGGTACCACTTCGGTGGGAAGGTAACAGCGTTCCGTGCGGCTTGGTGTTTAGTCATGCCGGCCACATGACCACGGAAACGTCTTCGGACAGCGCTGGCTCTTTGGCTTTGAAACGGAGATGAGCACTGCAACCCTAGAGTCGGATTCGACTGGCTTTCGAGCAAGGGAAACCTTTACCTTACTCTCCTGTAAGAGCTAATTTCCTACTGCCTTTATTGAGCAGGTTTCCCTGCCGCTCGCATGATTTCCATCTGCCGTATCTTTTTGGCTGGGAACGACAGGAGTGTAGCTCCCCCAAGGAGTTTTACGCCCAGGAGATACGAACCTCCTGGTGGTCCCCGGCCCAAGACAGATCAGGGCTTTCTTGGCCCTGGCCCCCACCTGGTGGAACCCTCTGTTAGATAACATCCATGTCCTGCAGGATTTGCTACCTTTCCGCAGGGCACGTAAGGCAGAGATGTTCCGCCAGGCGTTTGGTTGAGGATAGCAACAGCTATAACATAGTCCAGCACTCTCCCCCTCCCCTTCCATCTCCTCCATCTCTTCCAGCCTCCCTCCTTTATTTTTATCCAAAAGGGTGTGGAGATTTTACGTATGATCCCCCCAGTGGATGAGGTTAGGGTTGCCAGGTCTTACCTGGCTTGCGGTAGAGGGGTCCTGGTTCCTCTCTGGGACCTCTTCAGTCACCCAGAAGTGACATCATTGTGTCGGGCACGTTGAGGGCGGGGCCACAGATTTGAGGGGAAAACATAGAGTTTCCCCTCAAATGCTAGAGTGTCCCCCCGCAATGTGCCCTAGTGTGATGACATCACTTCTGGGTGACATCATCACGCCGGGCACATCGCCGTAATGCCGGCACTTTGGGGGTGGGGTTCCCCCCGGCGGCTGGCTGTGCTCTGGCAGGTAAGGCAACCCCCCGCCCACCTGGGGGACTTGGCGACCCCAGACAAGATAGGAGAGGTGGACTAGTATGAGGACAGGAAATGATGCAAAGCAGGAGGTTGAGGAGCTCACCTTTGACCTGGAAGTGACATCCCAGGTGACATCCTGGATGTTTGTTGAACTCGTGTAGTGTACACAGTTTGGTGTAGTGGTTAAGTGTGCGGACTCTAATCTGGGAGAACCGGGTTTGATTCCCCACTCCTCCACTTGCACCTGGCTGGATGACCTTGGGTCAGTCACAAGCTCTGGCACAGCTCTTCCTGAAAGAGCAGTTTGTGTCAGAGTTCTCTCAGCCCCACCTATCTCACAGGGTGTCTGTTGTGGGGAGGGGAAGGGAAAGGAGTTTGTAAGCCGCTCTGAGACTCCAAGTGAAGGGTGGAGTATAAATCCAATCTCTTCTTCTTCTTCGTGCTCTGACTTTTTATGTCGCTTGGCTCTTTGATTATAAAAGGTGAATTCTAAAAGGTGAAAGCTTATTGGTGAAAGCTTATTATAATATTTATTTATTTACAAGTTTAATACAATACCACAAATTTAAAATCAGTTAAGGCACACAGTGCAATAAAATACAAGTTAAAACGATTCAACACAAGTGGACACTCACAGGATCCATCACGATTTACATGCTCACTCCCTATTGCACATCACATTGGGATCCACGAGGAGGATGCCATGGACTATGATGTTCAATGGCCAATCGACCCAACCCCGGCGGTACTGCTCTGCACTCATACGTTGGTAGTAGTGGCGGCGGCAGCTCCTACGCGAAAGCCTGGCGGAAGAGCTCCGTCTTGCAGGCCCTGCGGAACTGTAAAAGGTCCCGCAGGGCCCTGATCTCCTCCAGGAGCTCATTCCACCAGGTAGGAGCCGCCACCGAAAAGGACCTGGCCCTTGTGGCAGCAAGTCTGGCCTCCTTAGGGCCCAGGGTCACTAGGCGGTATTGTGACCCCGACCGAAGTGCTCTTTGGGGCCTGTATGGGGAAAGGCGGTCCCTCAGGTATGCCGGACCCTGGCCATGTAGGGCTTTAAAGGTAAGCACCAGCACTTTGAATAAAGCTTTCCAGATTCCATTGCCTTTCTGAGAATGTCGCACACCCTCTTTTGGGTATGCAAAAAAGTTCTAACTCGATAGCATCAGACAGAAAGGCACACATTTCTCATCCATTTTGGAAACAACCCCAGCGTAAGGGATCCCTTTGTCATAGGAGGGGAAAAAAACCTTCCGCTAATGATGGTAGCCTTCCCTGGGTGCTTGACACAAGTAGCTCTTTGAAGCTCTTTTGCCAGGGAACAATCCGGCCATTTGCAGGAAGGAGCTGCAGAATCCAGCTGTACGTTGCCCCACCATCTGCAACTCTTTGTAAGGTCTGAAGTAGCAGAACAAAGTTCGAGTCCAGTGGCCACTTTAAGACCAACAGTTTTATTCGAGATGTAAGCTTTCGTGTGCAAACACACTCTCCAGATATAGTGAAACAGGATTTCCTCAACCATTACATACAGAAAGGGAGGGGGCGGGGTTAGTTGCCAGGAAGGGCCAATTTGAGCAGGTGTTGGCTAATTGATGCCTTGTGCCCAATATTTTTTCATATGGAAAGCAGTTTGTAGAATTTCAAGAAAGTGAAGATTTTGTTTTCTTAGTCCCAACATTGAGCTGCATTATGCATGTAAATGCGCAAGGTACTCAGTTACAGAATCATGAGTATCACCTGCCAGTATTTGCATTGGGATAATGGAGTGGACCTTCCTTGAATTTCCAAAAGTCCTCCCCACAGCAAGCTGGAGTTACTGAATGGCAAGATGCTTTGCTTTAGACGGCTGAATCAGGGTTCACCTTCGTGGGATGGAGCAACATGAAGTCGGTGGAGTCGTATATATTTGCATTGGCAAATGCATTGGCATACCACGTATGCAATATCCACCTATAGTTCACAAACCGCCCGTGTTCCCTGGCTGGTTAACAGCTTGAGAGTAGAGGTGCACCCACACATTGTTGGGTATTATGTGTGTCATCTTTGCGCAAAGACCGTGCTGATCTTCTCTGTTTTGTTCCAGTTTGAGTACATGTGCTGCCGAAGTTGGTCCTTAAGGGATTGCAACAACTAGACGTTACTCCAATTTTCTTATTCTGGATGGAAAATGAGAAAACTGCATTCCCAAGGGTCAAAAAACAGTTATCGATTCTAGATTTTGGAAGCACACATCAGCGCCCAAGAAGGGTGTGTCCCCTTGCTTAGAATGGACTTGAACCCCCAGCTACTGTACCGGCATATTTAAAGTTCATGACAGTTCCCCACTACTGAGATTCCGCCCCCCCCCCGACTGCTAGATTGAATGCTGTATTTGACAGTATTTGGATATGCAAGGGGCGGGACCCGCGACCCCCCCCCCCCCCCCCCTGCTCGATCTCCCTCCTTGCCTCTCTCCCCCCCGGCTCCGAAGTGAGGCCCGTGCGGCTTGCTCTCTCTCCCCCCCCAAGCGGCGGTGAGGGAGTTCGCAGAGCGTTCCCTGCACATGCGCAGGGGACGCTCTGTCAGTTTTGGGGGGATTTAAGTATCCCCCCGATATTTTTTCCGGGCTTTTAGATTTTTGTGCACACCTGGGGACTGCCCCAAGTGTGCACAAACATCTCCCTTCCGCCCAGGTGCCCCCGATGTGCGGAAATAAGTATCCGCACGCAGGGGTCATGTTCGGTATTAGATATATAGATTACTGGCAAGATGTCAGTCAGTGATAAGCAGCAGTGTCAGATCTTACTGATCTAGTTTGACAGTCAGGAGTCAGGTGACTGGCAGATTGCATCAGATTCTGGAACAGTCACCATGAGCCAGCTAAAGTAATTGCTATGTCCTGATTGGCCAATGTACATATATATTGTGGCTTGTTCAGTGCTACACATCTCTTTTGTGGGATCATCTGTCTGCGTAGCACTTTGCCAATTTGTACAGCGACTTTGCTACAGAAGGACTGTATATCTGTATCCAGTGTCCAGTGTAAATAAAGTGTAAATACTCTGTATATAAGGAAACAGAGACTCTGCTATTTTTCCGGCGTTCTAAACTACCGTCAGTATTAACCCCAGAAATGAAAGGCCGCTTTTCAGGAGTTTCCTTTTCAGAACACTGATGTTCCTGGAATATGGGGAAGATAGGTACCCTGGCTCATCTAGTTATAGAATGTCCCAAATTCAGTGAGGGGTAGGGTTCCCATTCCCCTGATCGGGGCAGAGGGTTGCCCACTTTCAGGGCCCCTGATCCAGCCGTTGGGGTGAACCCAACCTACAAAGTGCCTTGTTTGCACTGATGTGCCTGGTGCAATGACATCATCCGGAGGGGACGTCATTGCTCACGGCACGTTGAGGGTGGACGCTCTATCATTCGAAGAAAAACTCTACGGTTCGAGAAAACTCTATCATTTCCCCTTAAATGATAGAGTGGACCTGGCAGCCCTAGTGATCGGAGAGAGAGAGAGGGATTATCCCGACACATGAGAAGAGTGGGCTCATAAATATTAATCAGAGCCTTTCTTTTCTCTTATGAGGTAAGGACCCCATGTATCACCGGCTCACTGGCATCCCACCTTTTAGCAACCCTGCATAGGATTGAAATTTAAAAAACCCTTTTTTTACTGGAGTGAGCCTCCCCCCCCCCGTATGGTTAGGCCTGGAGATTTGGCAATGGAGCCTGGGGAGGACAGGGACCTCAGTGGGGTACAATACCCTAGAGTTCACCCTCCCAAGCATCCATTTTCTCCAGGGGAACTGATCTCTGTTCTAACCCGACCGCTCAGCAATTTCATGGAGTGCCCACGGGTTCTTGCATTGTGAGAAAGGGAGAAAAGTACCTCTTTCTCGACCTGCTCTTTCCCATGCATAATCTTATAAACCTCGATCATGTCACTCCTCAGCCATCGTTTCTCCAAGCTAAAGAGCCCCAAGTCCTTTAAACTTTCTTCATAGGGAAAGTTTTCCAACCCTTTTATCATTCTAGTTGCCCTTTTCTGCAGTTTTTCCAATTCTATAATATCCTTTTTGAGGTGTGGTGACCAGAACTGCACACAGTATTCCAAATGAGGTCTCACCATTGATTTATATAGGGGCATTATGATATTGGCTGATCTGTTTTCAATACCCTTCCTAATAATCCCCAGCATAGCATTGGCCTTTTTTATTGCAGTCACACACTGTCTCGACATTTTCAGTGAGTTATCCACTACAACTCCAAGATCTCTCTCTTGATCAGTCTCTGCCAGTTCAGACCCCATCAACGTGTATTTATAGTTAGGATTTTTGGCGCCAATGTGCATCACCTTGCACTTGGCCACATTGAACCCCATTTGCCATGTTGACGCCCACTCGCCCAAAATTGACAGATCCCTTTGGAGTGCCTCACAATCCTCACTGGTTTTCACCACCCTGAACAACTTTGTATCATCCGCAAATTTAGCCACTTCACTGCTTACTCCCATCTCCAAATCATTAATGAACAAGTTAAAAAGCAGTGGACCAAGTACTGATCCCTGCGGTACCCCACTGCTTACCACCCTCCACTGAGAAAATTGCCCACCTACACTCACTCTCTGTTTTCTATGAACTAGCCAGTTTTTGATCCATAAAAGAACTTGTCCTTCTATCCCATGATTTTTGAGCTTACTTAGGAGCCTTTGATGAGGAACTTTATCAAAAGCTTTCTGGAAGTCAAGGTAAATAATATCTATTGGATCCCCCTTGTCCACATGTTTGTTCACCCCCTCAAAGAACACTAACAGGTTAGTGAGACAAGATCTTCCCTTACAGAAACCGTGCTGAGTCTGCCTCAATAGGTTTTGTTCATCTATGTGCCTACTAATTCTTTCCTTAATAATGGTTTCCACCAATTTACCCGGTATCGACGTCAGACTGACTGGCCTGTAATTTCCCGGATCTCCTCTGGAACCCTTTTTAAAGATGGGAGTGACATTAGCTACCTTCCAATCCTCAGGAATGGAGGCAGATTTTAAGGAAAGATTACATATCTTTGTCAGGACCTCTGAAGCAGGAAATAGGGGAGACTGGCCAAAAGGAACTGCAATGCTAGAAACAGGAAGCAGGAAGCAGCACAGAGTCAGTTGCTCGCGGGCCAGATTGGAGGCTGGCGGGGGCCTGATCCGTCCTGTGGGCCGTATGTTTGACACTACTGATATAGATAGTTAAGGACAGTAAATAAGACACTTTGATGTGTTGTTTTTGTACTTGGTAGGTAAATATATTAAATTCATGGCTTACAACATACACAGTTTCTGAGAATTTTTTCATGGTTTTTTTTTTGTTAAGTCTGTACATCCTGTTAATTACCGCAATTCCTATATATTTATAAACCTTCCAAGTGGTGGCTGGAGATCTCCTGGCATTACAGCTGGTCTCTAGACAACAGAGATCAGTTCCCCTGGAGAAAACAGCTGTTTTGGATCATGGACTCTATGGCCATATACCTGGCTGAGGTCCCTCCCCTCCCCAAACCCCACCCTCTCCAGTCCCCACCTCCAAAATCTCCAGTTAGTTCCCAACCTAGAGCTGGCAACCCTGTCCCCTGCACACAGTAAAGCATAAAAACCACCTGGGCGATCCAAAGCAGAGTTACACCTTTCTAAGTCCATTGAATCCAATGGCTTAGAAGGGTCTCAGTTTAGGATCGCACTGTAGCTCTCCAACATATACAGCTTTCTATATGTAGGAAGGATTCTGGAAGGGATGAGTGAATCCATTATATTTCTATATAATGAAGCAATAGTTGCGATATAGGATACTGTCATGAGTGCTGATGAGGATGAGCTCCCAGCTTCAGCAGAACCCACACCTGGCCCCAATGACACATTGGAGGCTGAGGGCTTGCCACAGCCACCCGCATCAGCAACAGCTGATGAGGAACAATCAGCAGTGAACAGCCCCCTTGATTCGCCTCTGTGGGTTGAGCGTTTGAGAAGCCAACTCCGCCAGGACTTAATGTCCCAGACGGGAGGCACGCCTTTGGGGTAGATGCTCACTCAGCCCTGAGTTTTAGCAGATGCTGGGCTGCTCACTGCGAGCGTTAATTGGCAGCAGGAGCTGAGAGGTATTTAGCTCCCCACTCAACGCTTGTCTCTTGTGGCAGCAACTAGTCGATCTGACAATGCTTTGCACCCACCCCACTCGTGTTTCTGGTCTCTACCTATGTCCTGAACTCTTGGCTCCTTGACCTTGACTCTGAACGACTCCACTCCTGATTTGTGTTTTGGACTCTTGTTATCGGCTCCTGTTTCGGCTACCTCTTGGCTTTGACCTCGGACCAGACTTGGACTCTCTCTCTCTGCCTGCACCCCATACCATCACATCAAAGGTAGGGGGTTGGACTATGACTAGTACAATGAAAAAAACTGCAAACTGTGCAAACAATGCTTGTATTATAACAATAGAACACTAAGAATCACAAGGATATAATATTACAAGGATATGATACAAAATTCTCCTTCTGTTTCAGACGTGACAAAATTCTCCAGAGTAGACCTTCCATTTCGTAAAGAACTTCATCAAAACATCGATACTCCTTCATAAAATACATTTACAAAGTTATATTCATATTAAGACAATATACCAAAAGCCAATGTAATCAAAATTCATTAAAATTCATACATACAAAAAAGGTGTGTCTTCTTATTCATAACTATTCCATGCTTTTCTATCAATTTCTACAGTAAAGTTATCATTATTCATTATGATAATAGATGTTTATAATAGTTACAGAATCTTTATAACAATTAATAAAAACTATATTACTGAATATTCTTACCCTCAAGGAGAAACGTAGTCCTATCCACTAATTTTCCAATTTTTCACAAACGCTGGCAAGTCAAGCCTTAACAGGTGCAGCCTATTCTCACCCTTATAAATGAACTTGTTAAAGGTACATACTCACAGTCCTGATAATGACCAGACAATCAAGCCATGTAGATTGGTGCAAACTCAAGTAAGTCAGTAGATACAGACACTTACATTTAAAGGAAACTTACATTACAAGAAACCTACATAACATTAAAGGCTCCCCTGCACTGTCACAGAAAACAAGCCAGATCTAATGAGATATTAAGCCCCACTTGTTGACACGTAGCAACATAGCATTTAAACTTGTCAAGCACCTCATCTTTGCTCCTAAGCAGGTAGGTATAGACATATCTGGATTTTCCTTCCAGAAAACTGACAAAATACTTGTTGCCACCACCAGATTCCTTTATTGGGCCAACCAAATTAGAGTACACTAGAAAATTAGTATTGGGGTCATGAGCTCTATTTTTATAAGAGGGAGCTGTGGCTTTAGACTTTAGGCAAATATCACAGCCATTTCTCATGACATCACATCCTTCTGCTTCAATATTGCATTCCTTCTATAACTTTTCCACACTTTTCACATCTTTATGTGCACATTTTACATGCCACGCGAATAAACAGTCTTTATGGTTGCATTCAGCTGATCGGGTTTGGCATACCAGCCCATCATTTTCCAGCTGCCTTACGTCAGAGTTAATTAATTAATTATCATATGGCGATGTGTGTAGTATAGCCAGGAGATCCAAAGATTGTCTGGCAGCCTGAAGTGCTAGCTCTTTTATTGCTATGCACCACTAGGTGGCGAGCTAGACTTATTATTTTGGGCCAAGAGAGCTCTGAAAGAGCGGTGAGTGACCCAAGGCCACCCAGCTGGCTTCAAGGGGAGGAGTGCGGAATCGAACTCGGTTCTCCAGATTAGAGTGTGTCGCTCAGGATAGGCTGATGCCATGCCAGCCATGCTCACCAGCCAGCTGTCTGTGGAGGAGGCAGGGGGAACGACAAAGGCAATGGAATCAGTATTTGTTGAGGCAAACCATCCGGCCGCGAGTGTTCTTCCCCTCCCCAGTGGGGGCTCCCAGCCTGCCAGCACCTGCCTTTGAAGAAACGCTCCATCAGCTGGGTGGCAGCGGCCAGTACGCTGGCATGATGGGTGTGTTGGCGGCAGTGCATCTCGTGCAAGCCAGTAATCCTGTGACACATCAAAGATGAGGAGAGGGCATGAGCAGTTTTCTGTTCTGTTATTAAGAAGAAGAGGAAGAAGAGATTGGATTTATACCTTGCCCTTCAACTCGGAGTCTCAGAGCGGTTTACAAACTCCTTTCCCTTCCCCTCCCCACAGCTGCACGTGGAGGGAGTGGGGAATCAAACCCGGTTCTCGCAGATTAGAGTCTGCGCTCCTAGCCACTATACCAAACTGGCTTTCTTAAAACAGGTCTGCCCCGTTGGGGAGAACATGACTAGCTACCTGCTCTAGGTTGTGTGGAATGGGACCTGGTGGGAGGAGGACAAATATTTCCACAACCCCCTCCCAGTTGGAGGTCAGAAGGAACATGAGCTGCGGCAGGATCCAAGCCCCAAGAATGGGACTGTAAACTCACACACAAAGCCTCATTTGAATGATTGGCTGTGAAGAAAAAGAAGAGTTGGATTTTATACCTCACTTTTCTCTGCCTGAAGAAGGAGGTCTTCAATCCCCTTTCCCTTTCTCTCCCCACAACAGACCCCTGTGAGGTAGGTGGGGCTCAGAGAGCTCTGAGAGAACAGCTCTGAGAGAACTGTGACTGGCCCAAGGCCACCCAGCTGGCTTCATGCAGAGGAGGAGATGGGGAATCAAACTCGGTTCTCCAGGTTAGAATCTGCTGCTCTTAACCACTACACTACTGAGATACATCCTGTTTTCACAAGCTAACCTTGGTCAAAGTAAACCGTGGCCTTGTGAAGAAGAAGAAGAAGAGATTGGATTTATACTCTGCCCTTCACTCAGAGTCTCAGAGCGGCTTACAAACTCCTTTCCCTTCCCCTCCCCACAACAGAAACCCTGTGTGGTAGGTGGGGCTGAGAGAGCTCTCTCCAGAACTGCCCTTGAGAGAACAGTTCTGACAGAAGAGCTATGGCTTGCCCAAGGTCATCCAGCAGGTGCAAGTGGAGGAGTGGGGAATCAAACCCGGTTCTCCCAGATTAGAGTCTGCGCACTTAACTACTACACCAAATTGTGTGTTGTTGAAATCAAGCCACTGTGGTGGAGTGGATTCAGCAGTAAAATAGCACCTTGAGGAACCCGGGTTCAAATTCCTCCTTCCACCGTGGAAGCCCTCTGGATGATCTTGGGCCCGTCACAGCGTCTCAGCCTGGCCTACCTCACAGGGCTGTTGTGAGAAAGTGGAGAAGAAAATGATGTTCTAAGTGGCTCGGGTCCCAATTGTGAGGGGGGAAAGCAGGATATAAATAAATAAATGTGAATGTAAGTGTGTTTTGAGCTGAGGAGGTCACATTCTCGGTCAAATCACCACCAGCCCATGAAACAGCACGGAAGCAGTAGCTCTCTGCAGTACCTGGGATTGCCATTTCTGCATCTCCGTTTGTGCCAATAAACAGAAGCGGTGTTTCGGGGAGTACTTTCCCCTCCTCCTTTGCCTCAATCACAGGGTGTGAAATTGAACGGGGAGAGGCTCCAAACCCTATTATGTCGCAGTCTGTCTCGTCTTTGAAGGAGCCTTTGGCTCCCGGGCGAGTGGAGCGGAGGTGGTTCAGGCGCTAGCCAGGGATGGGGGGCGCCTTTTGAACGTGGGACAGAAAAGGGGGCAGGGCAGTTCTCCAGCCCTGACATTTTGCTTGGCCTCTTCTGAAGTGTCACGAAGCTCTTCAGCTGAAAGAACCAGGCGGCCTTTTGTGGCACTGCTTGACCCAAGGTGCCCTTCGGTCCACTTCTGAGCAGTATTGTTTCTGTCGCAGGCTGGACTACTTCATTTGTGATGCCACACCGAGGAGGCCTGGGAAGGAAAAACGGCCCTGGAAAGGAAAGAGGGAGGGAGAGGCAGCCTGCCTGTCCAGTGAGCCACATGAGACTTGGGCGGGCTGTAAATTGTCTTTCTGTGACTGGACAGGCCCGGCCCAGGTGTGAGGGAGACCATCAGCCCACTCGGAAAAGCCCATAATGGCCACTCTGCCCATGATATTTTAGTTTCTCGTTCATGTCATTCCCCCCCCCCCCAGCTTGTTTGCCACAGAAAAGCACTGTTGTGAGGGTAAACGCCTCCTCTAAAAGAGAGAGGGGATATCTAAATAAACATTCATGGTCCTAAAAGGCTCTTCTAAACCGCCGGTCTTCGAACTATGGGCTGGGACCCTCAGCTGGGTGACAAGTAGGGTTCCCATTTGCCCACTTGTGGCGGGAGACCTCCAGGTCATTGAAGGCCCCCCCAATGCTCACCTGATCAGCAGGCTGAAACGGGGGCCAAATGGGGGGGCACTCATCCTTGGGAGAAAAATCAAGAAGAAAAATAAGGCCTCATCGACTTACAGGGAGTTCCGACCATAGAGTTTCTGGTGATTCCTAAAGCCACCTGGAGGTGACAAGGGTTGCTCTAGGAATGGCCAGAAACTCTATGGTTAAAACTTCCTGTAAGTAGACAAGGCCTTATTGCCTGGCAACCCTATTGACTATTCACTGCAGAGCCATCATTTGCTGCTGCTGTTTGTGAGGAGCCTTCGGCTAACACGTATGCATACAAAGCAAGGGCACCACCCCTCTCTCACAAAGCAGAGAGAACGCCTCCGTTGCTCTGAACTTTTGAAAAGTACTCAGAAACGTGATTTCAGCAAGAGTACTTTATTTAAGCAGGAACAAGACAAAGGCAAGGGCACCACCGCTCTCTCACAAAGCAGAGAGAACGCCTCCATTGCTCTGAACTTTGGTGCTTTCCTCACTACAATATACCTCCTGGTGCTCAGCTTATGTTTCCGATCCCCATTTTCTCTTGGTCTGTTGCCCCTCCTCTTGTCCCCAGTGCAGGAAAGGTTACAATCAATGCTCCCTCTAAGCGGTGGAGTCTGGGGAGCAAAAATTCTACTTCGTGAGCTACTGGCATTAAAGTTATGAGTGAGCGATTGGGCAACTGCGTAAATTAGTTTGCTCTGGAGCCCTCCTTCCTGAGCTAAGACAAAAACGTGTGAGCCGGAGGCTAAAAAGCTGTGGGCTAGCTCACACCAACTCAGCTTAGAGGGAACACTGGTTATGACTCCAGCTCACCTGCTTCCTGTCACGTGGTTGCACCTCAGTGTGTCCCCAGTCTGGAAAAGGGGACGTTCACGGCCCTAAATGTTCATGAAAAGCAGGAGTGTCAGCCTATTCCCTTTAGGGTGGGTGAATTCTTTGATAAAAATGCCCCCGTGGCCCAAAATGGCCGCCATGGGGGCTTGTTGCCTACAGTTCCCTAGCGGGGCAAACAATATCCTCAGGACTGTTTCAGGTTGGGAAAATGGCATGGGGGGGAGTTTCTCCAAAAGTTGTGCGATCAGCGTATCGTCTGCCATCTTAGCATTCTCCGTTTCGGCCACCTTCCTGTCAGGACGGCTATGTTTCAGGGCGAAAAAGTCTTGTGGCATTTTAATCACTCTTTTGGCATCCTGGGAGTTAGTGCCACCATTCTTTCCCATAATCTGATGTTTTTAGAAGGATGAAGGTTAGCGAAATTACTGTGGGGTTGATAGGAAAGTGAGAGCCCACAGATCAAACGACCGCTATCTTCCTTGGCGTCGCCACGCCCCCTCGATATACAGTTTACATTGTGCCAGGAATGCAGGGAACTCCTCCACATTACCGCCAAACTTTTCAGGAGGGGTTATAATACAAGCATTGTTTGCACAGTTTGCAGGTTTTTTTCATCGAACTATTCACCCCATACCATGACAGATATTTCCTTCGTTTTTAGATATAATTTGTGGACATCCCATCTGGCTCCATCTTAGGGCTTAAATGTATGATACTCTTGAGACATGTCAGGTCACAGGTATTACAGGTGACACATCACAGACTCACAGCCAGATATACATGGGGGGAATTCACCTTAAACATCTCTTGTTTGCTCGTGGCTGCGAGGGAGTGCTGTGAAGAGGAAGAAGGGGCTTCCAGTTTCCCTCCCACTCCACTTTCTCCAGTTTCACCTGTTTATGGTGAATTCCCCTAATGTTGTCTGACTGCTAGTTTAGTCGCACGCCTGTGACCCAACATGTGTTGGCGATATCAAGTATTTGAGCCCTTAGAAGTACATCACCGCAGTGGAGCGGTGATGCAGGCAGTAAATGAAGCCTGCATTCCATCTGACTGAACAGCTTCGGCTGTTCGAGTCCCACCGTGGCTGGGGTGAGCTCCTGGTCTATATCCCAGCTCCCGCCCACCCAGTGGTTCGAAAGCCTGCATGGGCAAGTAGATGAATGGGTACCTGCTCTTAGAGCGGGGGGCACCCTTCCTTCCCTTGTGATTGCAGCGGTGGAGCAGCAGAGCATGGCATTGGCGGCTGAGCGGCGGAGTGTGGCGGCGACGAAACATGGCGGCGGTGGTCGGGTCGAGTGACCCAAGCGGAGATTGGTCAGTGAAGCACGGTGGTGGGGCAACGCGGTAGGCCGGAGCCAATTGGGACAGAGGCTGGCTGCAGAGCGCGTGCGCTGTCGGGCGCTGTTGGCCCACGCCCGGAAGGAGTCGCCGCGACCGGAAAAAGAAGATCTGCGCCAAAGACGTCGTCGCCCGGATTGAAGAACCTCCGCAAAAAAAGAAACAACAACTAAGACCCTGCCATGGGTGCCTGATAGGCTGTCACTTCCCCCTCATTGTATGTGGCCCTAGTAAAGGTAATGTAATTAGTAGTTGTACAAATGTAAACCGCTCAGAGCCCTTAGGGGGTGAGCGGTCTATAAATTGAAAGTAATAAATCATCATCATCATCATCATCATGGAGCAATGATGGGCTGCATCTTCCAAAGAGTCACCTGGCAAAAACTAGTTTGAAAATGTTATTTTTTAAAAAAAGTATTTGAAAAATTTACTGCCCCATTCATTAGGGGTATATTTTTACCCAAGAGGTTCTCAGATCAATTAAGGCGGCTGATGTTGAAGGTCTGGGGTACAGAACAACGAACCTATATTTCCATAGTTCTTTTTACATCTCCAAGGATGCGTGTTAGATGGTCTCATTATTCTAGCTTCTGCAAATGCAACTTAAAATGTACACATGGCAAGCACAGGGTGCATTCTTCTGACTAGCTGGGATCTGCATTGTAGTTGTTCGATCTAAAGAGTTCAAGGATACCCAGACCTATGTGGACATATTGTGGAGTCTTAAGCCTTGCCAAGCTCATTTCAGCATTTAGTGGATGTTTCATGGCTTTTGAAAATATTGGTCCAGTTCAAGGTCTATATCTTTATTGATGCTATTGTTTAAAAAGGACCTTTTTCTCACTTCCGGTGGCTTTGCAAATACACACCCCAGTCTTGTAATTCAGGAGCTTTCTATCTTGTGATTGTTATTATATGATTTTATTTATTTATTTTATTTATTTTTGCGATTTCTATCCCGCCCTACCCAGTGGCTCAGGGCGGCTAACAACAATGTTTAAAACAGTAAAACAATAAAACAATTTTACATATATAATAAAACTGGTGCTTCAAATCTATACAAATCTATACATTATGATTGCATTCTTTCATTGTGTATGTATGAAACAAGGGAACATTGGTTATTAGAATACTTATGAATATTTCATAATGCAAAAAGAAAAAAAACGCACTTAGACTTGTTATTTGAATATTTATTGTTGAAAAGCATTCCGCATTTAGCTTAGGCTATTAGATTAGATACAATGGAATATCTTCATGCATTCCAGATCACTACAAGTCAGATCCCGTTGCATTGCCTTTTGGATGTCTCACTCGGTTGACTGGACTGATTTATCCTATGTAATCTGCCTTCAGTCTCAGTGAGAAAGGCAGACTACAAAAAATGCAAACAAAATAAATAAAGGGATCTTCTCCACATTCATTCCAGTGAACAAAAGACACACCTAGCTTTAGTAGTGAGCAATTGTTTTTAAAGCCTTCCATGGCCTTGATATAAAACACCCTGGATCATTACATAATAACATAAGAGACGCCAATGTTGGATCAGGCCAAAGGCCCATCCAGTCCAACACTCTGTCACACAGTGGCCAAAAATACCAGGTGCCATCAGAAGGTCCACCAGTGGGGCCAGGACATTAGAAGCCCTCCCACTGTTGATCATTGTTATCACTTTAGCTTTCCTCACTGAGAACTATCTCCACCATCCAGGCGGAAAGCTCTATACGGCATTTATTGATCTTCGCAAAGCCTTTGACTCTGTTAATAGGTCCCTAGTATGGAAAAAATTGCAAAAATTAGGCATGAACCAACGCCTTTTGTTCTTATTGCGCGAATTCCATTCTGCAAACACCTGCCAGGTTAGATTTGATGGGAGAGGATCCCTTACACATAGAATCCCTGTGACCAAAGGTGCTAAACAAGGGTGTGTTCTGGCCCCCTCCCTCTTTGACCTTTTTTTTTCTATTTTTTCCTCATCTAGTTAAAATTGAAGGTCACCCCCTGAAAGTGAACACCATTCCAGTTTCTATTTTATTATATGCGGATGGTGCTGTGATCCTCTCTTTTACCAGGGTAGGTCTAATGCACCTCCTATCAGAGTTTGCTACCTATTGCAGACAGAACTCTCTTTTTGTTAGGTTTTTTTTTAACATTCTCTTTATTCGTTTTTTCAAATACAATGAAATATCTGTTTACAACTTAATATACATCCTCTGTTTGCAGAAATGTTCCCATACTCCATTATATATTTCCTTCTAATTTTTATCATTACATAACGTTAATATGCGTAAAATTACAAATACATGTGGGACACTTATTCATCTTTAATCCCCCTCAAATACATTCCCTCATTGTTGTTCCTTTAACCAATTATAAAACTTTAACCAAAACTTTTCTAAATCTTCCCATTCTTTTTCTTTTTGTTAGTTTTGATAAGACCAAAATATTGGTCTTTTCTAAATCTTGGAAGCGCTTTCATTGGAGAATAGAGGGTAGAGAAATTGAACAGGTTAAATCATTTAGATAACTTGGAATTCTGTTTCAGTACAACTTAAAATGGTCCTCTCATTGGGAGCATTCCCTTATTTTGGCCAGAAATAAGATCACAGATATTACGCATTACTTTCATCAAAGAGGAAATCAACTTGTTCCAGCTGCCCTCTGAATTTTTCAGGCTACAGCCAACTCTCGCCTGTTGTATGGGATTCCTGTGTGGATCCAGGTTTTTCTAAAGAGATTGAATGTATTAACGCCTTATTTCTGTGCAGAATACTTGGGCTCCCCAATTCTGTTGCTTGTTTTACTCTCTGTGCCGAGTTGGGTTTACATCTTATCAGGGCTATTTTTGGGCAGGAACGCACAGGAACGGAGTTCCGGCTGGCTTCCAAGTTGGCCACGCCCAGTAGGAACTCATTAGCATAATAGGCCACACCCAACATCAGAAACTCATTAGGATTGGCTACATTAGGGGTGTGTGGCCTAACATGCAAAGGAATTCCTGCTACAAAAAAGCCCTGGGTTTTGACAACAAACAAGGTAAACAGAATAACAAGCAAAAGGTGGGTGTGGCTGGATGACCACACTTCTGGTAACATGGGTGTGTGGCCTAATATGCCAATGAGCTGTGCCGTCAGGGGTGTGGCCTAATATGCTAATGAGTTTCTGCTGTTGGGTGTGGCCTATTATGCTAATGAGTTACTGCTGGGCTTTTTCTACAAAAAAGCCCTGCATCGTATTGAATCAAGGGCGGGGTCTATTGTTATTAAGTTTTGGCTTTGTCTCCATTTTAGCCCTCCTCCTATCAGTCTTACTGCTCTCCTCCCTGCAGACCCTTACACCCCAAATTGGTCCCAATTCGTAGTGTCTAAAATCAAATCCATTGGCATTGATCTGGATTCCCTGGCCAATCCTGCTGAAATGGATATAACTTCGGACTGTCCAAAGGAGAATTTGGGACATTGAAGCTCAAGTTATTAATGCTGGTAGCTCTGGAGTCTGTTCTCCTCGTTTTCTTGGTCTTTTCCTCGCACAAGATTCTACGGCCCAGTATGTTTCTGATTTGGTAAATCCCTCGCACTATAGAGCTTTTATGCTTGCCAGGTTCAATCGCTTCCCTTCGGCTGTTTTGACAGGCAGATATAAGGGTATTCTATATAAAGAAATAGTCTGTACCTGTCTTTACAATGAACCTGACTCTGTGCAAGATATTCTTTTTCGCTATTCTCATTCTTTGCTACATCATTCCTTGATCCGTCCTCTTCTTTCTTCTGCAAAATCTATGACTAATCATGACCTAGGTTTTTTTGTTATCTGACAAATCTCCTGAAATCACTGCAGCTGTTGCTGAGTTCCTGTTTTATGTATGGAAGTTAAGGATTAGAGACTGCAATACTTAGACTTACTCCTTCTTCCCTCCTTTTCATTAATTCCAAATGGGTTCTGTTTTGCTGTACAATTAGCTGTACAATTCCTGATTTGCTGTACTATTATGCCATTAAAGGTTTCTCTTTCTTCTTCTTCAAACACAGTTACTGTGTGTATGCAACCAGCGAACACATCCTCTGCACCTAGCAAGATGGAAAGACCTACGCAACTTGTTTTTTAATTTCTTATTGCCCCAGACTGATATCAAGGACTCCACTGAAAAACAGCAATATAGAACAGTTGAAGGACCAAAAGGAGAAACTGAACTTCCTCCATAGCTGCTTGACAATACCAGTTCAATAGATACAAAAACAGCAACATTGTTGACGAGAAGGAACAATATAGTGATCACTGCTTGGAAATGGGCATCAGTTTGGGGGCCCTTGTGGCCCCCCCAACTATCCAGCATCCTCTGACGGTGCCTCCAAAGAGAGAAAAGTAACAGGACAGCAGAAATGGCACAGATACTAAAAGCTGCAGAAGGTCCAAGTGCCAGCAAAACATACATACGGAACGCCATCCCTGTGTTGCTGATGTCAGTCTCATTTTTATTTTGGAAGAAATTAGAAAAGTTCCTATTATCTTCTGTTTCCAAGATAGTGTATGCAAGGGGTAGGGTACTGGCCAAAGACAAAATTGCAGAGCCAAGGAGCCAGGTCGACACCAGTCCCGAGAGTTTTAGTTTCAAGTGGATGAAGAAGGGGTGGCTGAAGTCTGCGATCTTCACACAGTAGTAGGTGCACAAGGAAGTTGTGAGCCAGATGTTGCAAGAGAGCAAGTACCAGAAGCTGAACGTGTACACTCCGAGAACATAGCCTATCCCAGTGACCCAAGGGCAGAATTTATCCAGGATGTGCCATACTAGATTTGTGCACCACAAATATATCCTGATGCTGCCTTGTAAGGTCAGGATCCCGTCAGTTGTGCTCAGGCATTTCTTTTTCATCCAGTCCCTGCCACTGACAGTCAGGATGAAGACATCCATCCACATGCTTCCCAACAGTAAAATGGTTCCAACCAGGATGGTAATCATGTTGATGGTAAACAATTCGCCTGTTGTGCTGCTGTCAGAACCGCTTCCCATTCTCCAGATTTAGGTGGACTCCTTGGGTAAAAACACACTGGGGGGGGGGGGGGGATCCAGCAATAAAACCAAAACAGCCTAATGGCTGAGCGGGATGAGACTGGGTTGCAGATTCGCCGTGCCTGCCCACAATAATGGTGATATGGAAAACACTGCTTTGTATATGTTCCACCCAAAGGAGAAGGTATTTTAGTAACGGCTAATCTGGCGTAGTACGCATGTAAATGTGGTCTGTATTCTGTTACGGGGTCCGGCGTCAGACATCTATATTTAGATTTGAGCCAAAGGGTTCTTCTGAGATTGGATCTGAAGGATAATTTCCAAAAGCTCCACTTCTTTCCCCCAATATGCACTTTTAAATGACCGAGTGTTTGGATTCCTTTGGCCTGAATGGGACCCAGTGAGTAGTGGGCTGTGTGCATCATGTTTGGAAACCTATAACCATCTAGCCGTCCAAAAAGGTTGAGGTTGTGAAGTCAGTTTATGGTTTAGTCAGAGGCAGTGTTACACCATTCTAAGTTGCTCGAAGTCCATGGGCTTAGAAGGGGGAAACTGTTTATGATTTCACTGCTAGTTTCTCATCATTTCCGCTACTCAACAAAAGGTCTGCTGTATGACTCCATTGCTTGACATTTTAAACAAATGCCCTAAGGAGATGGCCTTTGTTTCAGGGAATTCCTATTTCCCTCAGGTTTCCTAATTCTCTTTGGAATGAATGGCATGTCCTAGGAGGTGAAGTGCCTTAGGCTTTAGGACAGTTGGTTGGCCCAGGTTAAAACCTCTATTCCTAAGGGACAGATGCAATGCTCATTCTTCATGTCCTACAGCTGTGCGTTTTGCTTAAGTCCTCCCTTTGATGTATAAAAGAGAAGAGATTGGATTTATACTCCGCCATTCACTACCCAAAGGAGTCTCAGAGCAGCTCACAATCCGTAACCACTCCCCTCCGTACAACAGACACCCTGCTGTGAGGTATGTGGGGCTGAGAGAACTCTTTTGAGAACTGCTCATGAGAGAACAGCTCTGAAAGAACTTATGACTGACCCACGGTCACACCAGCAGCTGAATGTGGAGGAGCAAGAAATCAAACCCAGTTCTCCCAGATTAGAGTCTGTGCTCCTAACCACTACACCAAACTAGCTCTTGCTACGTCAGGTTATATTCATGCTGCTGTGTCGTTTTTCTTACGTGTATGTGTGTGTTTAATTGTGTTCCCATTCATATATGTCCTTAATTAGATAACCGTAACATCCTGTGGTCATGTTGAGCTGCGGTGGCTCAAGTGGTTAAGACGCTGAACTGCAGGTTGTGGAAGGTCAGTAGTTCAGCAGTTCGAGACCCGAGTGTGCCGCAAGACGGAGTGAGCTCCCGTCTCTAGTTCCAGCTCCTGCCAACCTAGCAGTTCGAAAGCAAGAAATTGCAAGTAGATAAATAGGTACCACTTCGGTGGGAAGGTAACAGCATTCCGTGCGCCTTGGTGTTTAGTCATGCCGGCCACATGACCACAGAAACGTCTTCGGACAGCGCTGGCTCTTCGGCTTTGAAACGGAGATGAGCACCGCAACCCTAGAGTCGGACTCGACTGGCTTTCGAGCAAGGGAACCTTTACCTTTACCATCCACTTTCAGTGCTTATAGTGCCATTTCCCTTCCAGTAGATTCTCTGGTGGCAGAAAGTGCTGCGAGGTTGCTTGTTTTGGTATATGTTTGCCCCCCACCCACCCAGAACCCCATCTTGGTCAGCGATGACATCAGAACTGGACTTTGGGGCAGAAATTCTGGATCACAATCTGAACTGGCTTTTGCTTTCAAGTGTTCATTACCATCCAAGGGGCCCATGAAATAATTTGATTCTAAACTCACCTGACTGCACTGTTGATATTGCTGCTGGATCTCAGGTGTGTTGTCTGATATATTTTTTTAATTTAAAGTTTTTTTTATTTTTAAACTATAAAAAGAACAAAAGACAGCGATACCAAATATCAACAGTAGACTCAGATAAGGTACTAATCAGCTTAGAAACTCTGTTCAGATATGTTTACATGCAGTGAATAACGTCATAGTATTTTTGAGGAACCTTGAACTTAGCGGAGTCAACGTTAAATATAAGTTCTAGAAAAGGAAACCATTTCAGGACATACTAGCACTAGCAACAACATCAGATATTTTATCAATTGCGTAATATTCCCATAGCTTTATACGCCAAGATGTGTGTTGTTTTTGGGCTCTTTTTGTAGCAGGTACTCATTTGCATATTAAGCGACACACCCCTAATGTAGCCAATCCTCCAAGAGCTTACAGTAGCTCCTATAAGAAGAGCTCTGTAATCTCTTGGAGGATTGGCTACATTAGGGGTGTGTGGCCTAATATGCAAAGGAGTTCCTGCTACAAAAAGAGCCCTGCCGGGCATCTCAACAATCTGACGATGCCTGCCCCCAAACACACCCACTCCTCCCCAAGAATCATCTCCTCTTTTACCTTAGTTGGAACCATTCCCAGGATCCTAGACCACCCCTTCTCCCCCTTTGCCAAGTCGGGATGAACATCAGATCCATATGCATCCTCCAGTCCTCTATTTTTATTCTCCATTGCTTTACCTCTTACTGGGGCCAGAATCTGACACAAGGGGTATATTTTTATGCTAGCAGGGGTGTCAAACTCATTTGTTATGGAGGGCTGGACACACACACACAAAGATTTTTTTACTTAAAGACATGCTTGAAACATTACCATTTTTGCAATATTTTGTCTATTTGTCTCTGATGTGATGCTTCTTGCTCTGAATTATTGCTTCAAAATGTCTGTGCTGTAGCAATCTGGGAGCGGGAGGAGCCTCAGCCCAGTGCAGGGAGCAGAAGCTTGCCTATCTATCTCTCCTGAGCGATTGAGAGAGTCTGGGAAAGCAAGCCATGACGCAACAGCAGAACTGGAGGAAGAAGCAGGAGACAGCCAGTCCCTTGCGGGCCTGATAGAAGCCCTCTGGGGGCCTGATCCGGCCCCTGAGCCGCATGTTTGACACCCCTGTGCTAGAGGTTCTCAGATCATTTAAGGCAGCTGATGTTGAAGGTCTGGGGTAGAACACAATGAACCTATCTTTCTGTAGTCCTTTTTACATCTCCAAAGATGCGTGTTAGATGGTCTCATTATTCTAACTTCTGAAAATGCAACTTAAAATGTAAAAGTGGCAACTACATGGCGCATTCTTCTGGCTGCAATGGAATATCTGAGACTACCTGGGATCCAAACTATGGCAACAAACTATGGCAGGTCCTTAAAGAGATGGGAGTACCAGACCACCTCACATGTCTCTTGAGAAACCTGTATAAGGGTCAAGAAGCAACAGTTAGAACCGGATATGGAACAACTGATTGGTTTAGCATAGGAAAAGGAGTACGACAAGGATGTATATTGTCACCTTGCTTATTTAATATATATGCAGAGTACATCATGCGAAATGCTGGCCTGGATGAATCACAAGCCGGAATTAAGATTGCTGGGGAAAAGATCAACAACCTCAGATATGCAGACGATACCACTCTAATGGCAGAAAGTGAAGAGGACCTAAAGAGCCTCTTGCTCAGAGTAAAAGAGGAGAGCGCAAAAGTGGGCTTGAAGCTCAACATCAAAAAAACTAAGATCATGGCATCCGGCCCATGATAAAAAGTTTTGCCAACAAAAGTCCACATGGTCAAAGCAATGGTATTCCCAGTAGTCATGTATGGCTGTGAGAGTTGGACTATAAGGAAGGCTGAGCGCTGAAGAATAGATTCTTTTGAACTATGGTGCTGGAGAAGACTCTTGAGAGTCCCTTGGACTGCAAGAAGATCAAATCTGTCAGTCCTAAAAGAAATCAACCCTGACTGTTCCCTGGAAGGCCAGATAATGAAACTGAAGCTAAAATACTTTGGCCACCCAATGAGAAGGGAGCACTCACTGGAGAAGACCCTGATGCTGGGAAAGATTGAAGGTCAAAGAAGACGGGAACAGCAAAGGTTGAGATGGTTAGACAGCAGGCCCGTAGCTAACATGGGGCCCACGGGGCCCGGCCTCCTTGTGTTTCTTCTGGGCCCCCTCCCTCCAGGGCTGCCCCCAAAGTGCTCCAACTTACCACCTGCACTGTACTTCCATTTAATTAGCTGGCGGGCCCCCCAAGGCCCCCTCCCAAAGGATTCCCTAGCTACGGGGCTGTTAGACAGTGTCATAGATGCAACGAACATGAAATTGAGCAAACTTCAGAGGACAGCGGAAGACAGGAGGGCCTGGCGGGATCTGGTCCATGGGGTCGCGGGATCTGGTCCATGGGGTCGCAAAGAGTCGGACTCGACTGAAAGACTGAACAACAACAACCTGGGATCCGCATTGGTAGTAGTTCAATTTAAAGAGTTCGAGGATTCCCACACCTATGTGGACATATTGTGGAGTTCTAAGCCTTGCCAAACTCGTTTCGGCATTTAGTGGATGTTCCACGGCTTTTGAAAATATTGGTCCGGTTCAAGGTCTATATCTTTACTGATACTATTGTTTAAAAAGGACCTTTTCTCACTTCGGTGACTTTGTAAATACACACCCCAGTCTTGCAATTCATGAGCTTTCTTTCTTGTGATTGGGTTATATTATTGCATTTTTTTCACTGGGTATGTATGAGACAATAGAAAATTAGGTATCAGAATACTTATGAACATTTCATAATAAAAAAGGGGGGAAAGCACTTCGACTTGTCATTTAAATATTTATTGTTTAAAAACCATAGAGCATTTAGCATAGGGTATTAGATTAGATACAATGGAATATGTTCATGTATTCCGGATCTCTACAAGTCAGATCCCATTGCATTGCCTTTTGGATGTCTCACTCGGTTGACTGACTGTTTTATCCTATGTAATCCGCCTTGAGTCCCAGTGAGAAAGGCAGACTACAGATAATGTAAACCAACAAAGAAACAAATAAATAAAGAGAACTATTCCACATTTATTCGAGTTCGTAAAAAGCACACCTAGATTTAGCAGCGAGCAATTATTTTTAAAGCCTTCCTTGGGCTTGAGATAAAATACTATTAATGTGTGTATGTAACTATCTAAAGCATCCTCTGCACTTAGCAAAATGCAAAGACCTAATTAACTCGTTTTTTAATTTCTTATTTCCCCACACTGATATTAAGGACTCCACTGAAAAACAGCAATAGAGAAGAACTGAAGGATCACGTTGAGAAATCAAATCTCGTTCAAAGCCTCTTGACAAGAGCAGTAGAATAGCTATGAAAACAACAACATTGTTGACGAGAAGGGACAATATAGTGATCACTGCTTGGAAGTGGGCGTCGGTCTGGGGGCTCCTGTGGCCTCCCCAACTACCCAGCATCCTCTGACGGTGCCTCCAAAGAGAGAAAAGTAACAGGACAGCAGAAATGGCACAAATACTAAAAGCTGCAAAAGGTCCAAGTCCCAGCAAAACATACATACGGAACGCCATCCCTGTGTGGCTGATGTCAGCCACATTTTTATTTTGGGAGCAATTAGAAAAGTTGCTATTATCTCGTATTTCCAAGTCAATGTATGCAAAGGATAGGGTACTGGCCAAAGACAAAATGGCAGAGCCGAGGAGCCAGGTTGCCGCCAGTCCCGAGAGTCTTAGTTTCAAGTGGATGAAGAAGGGGTGGCTGAAGTCTGCGATCTTCACGCAGTAGTAGGTGCACAAGGAAGCTGTGAGCCAGACGTTGCAAGACATCAAGTACCACAAGGTGAACTTGAAAGCTTTGAAAACGTAGCCTACCCGAGTGATCCAAGGGCAGAATTTCTCCAGGATGAGCCATATGATCTCTGTGCACCCCAAATATATCCTGATGCTGCCTTGTACGGTCAGGATCCTGTCAGTTGTGCTCAGGCGTTTCTTTTCCATCCAGTCCCTGACATTGACAGTCAGGATGAAGACATCCATCCACGTTCTTCCCAACATCAAAATAGTTCCAACCAGGATGAAGATCATGTTGATGACAAACAATTCGCCTGTTGTGCTGCTGTCAGAACCGCTTCCCACTCTCCAGATTTAGGTGGACTCCTTGGGGGTAAAAACACACTGGGGGGGAGTGATCCAGCAATGAATCCAAACACGCCTAATGGCTGAGCGGGAAGAGACTGGGTTGCAGATTCGCAGTGCCTGCCCACAAAATGGTGATATGGAAAACACTGCTTTGTATATGTTCCACCCAAAGGAGAATGTATTTTAGTACCGACTAATCTGGTGTAGTGCGCATGTAAATGTGGTCTGTATTCTGTTCCGGAGTTCCGGAGTCAGACATCTATATTTAGATTTGAGCCAAATGGTTCTTGTGAGATTGACCTGAAGGATAATTTCCAAAAGCTCCACTTCCTTTCCCCAATATGCACTTTTAAATGACCGAGTGTTTGGGTTCCTTTGGCCTGAATGGGATCCAGTGAGTAGTGGGCTGTACGCATTATGTTTGGAAACCTATAATAATCTAGCCCCTCTAACCCCTTTCTGCACTCTCCTTTTCATCCATGTTCAAGCAATTCTGTCCTAAAATCAAGTTCAACCTTTTTATTCCGGGTTTCCCCCCATCCCTCATTACCCCCCTTCAGTTTGTCAGCCCGGTTTCAGCCTGCTCTTGCCCTGGGTTATTTGGATGCCATTTTGCAGTGGACTTAAATTGCCTCGACGAACACTGAGGCTGATTCTGCACAGTAGTTGCCCCGGTTTCCCCCCCCCCCCCATAATAATCGTGGCAAAGCATAGTTTCTGCATTTGTTGCCATGGGGTCTCTGTTTGGCCCGAATCTCGTACGCCCCCCCCCCCCGCATTATTTGTTTCGGGTTTTTCCAAGATCTTTTATTTTGCTTCGGTGCTGAAGTCGGGGTATTCCAATGGGGAACTCAATCAGGATTCATGCTTGCCTAGTCTCATCCCTTTCCCGCCTCTTCCCTCCCCCATCCTGTTTTGGTTGGCTACTCGCAGGGAGCGAAGGGTTGGACCCTTCCAGCCTGCACGGAGACTCGCTTGCCGTGAAGTCAGTGTGTGTGTGTGTACAGAGGGACACAGCAGCAGTCAAAAGCTGGGCAGAGAAACACCAAGGCAGTCATGGGCAGAGGAGAGGTGCCACACAGCCAGTTTGCCTTGGCAAATCTATCCTCCAGAGGAATGTCCTCCCAGGACCTAGTAAAGCACGGGCGTCCCCTGACTAGCCTGGCACGGCCTTGGATGCCAAGATGGTTCTCCCACTTGTTCCGCGGACATTGATTCTCTCCCCCCCACCCCCGGGCTGCCTATGATGGCCTCCACCCAGTGTGGGCTGCCCGTGGCCTCTCCCCCCCCCCTCCATGAAAGGCAACAGCTGCTCTGGGCCGGCTGGGGCCAAGGAGCACTACGGACACAGGAGGGGGTTAGCAGATTAGGCTGGGCGAGGGGGAGGAGGATTGGATTCCCTCCCCAATTTAAGCACCGGAGCAGAATGGGGTGAGGATGTGATGAAGAAAATATGTAGGTGAAAACCACGCTTCCTTTTTTAAAAATGGGGGGGAGGGGAAAAACAGGAGGCAATGCAAAAGGCTCTTTTTGTAGCAGGAACTCCTTTGCATATTAGGCCACACAACCCTAATGTAGCCAATCCTCCAAGAGCTTACAGAGCTCTTCTTACAGGAGCTACTGTAAGCTCTTGGAGGATTGGCTACATTAGGGGTGTGTCACTTAACATGCAAATGAGTACCTGCTACAAAAAGAGCCCCCCTTGGTGGTGCATCACAATGCAACCACGCATGTATTTTTTTTAAAAAAGGGGATGGGGAAAAACGGGGAGGAGCAGCAACACACAGGGAAAGGCAGAAAAGTATAGCATATGCGGAAACCAAGATCCGACACAGAACGGCCACAAACGGCGGGGGAGTTAACTGCTGTGCAGAACTCATGCATCACATCCGGACATTTGGAACGTGCAGGTAAACGAAAGCCTGAGAAACACTGAGAAAATCCGTAGTGGCAGGCAAATGCGGAAAGGAAGGTTGTGAAGTTATTTTACGGTTCAGTCAGAAGCAGAGCTACAGGGTTCTAAGGTCCTTTCCAGATTTGCCTCCCGCTCCGGATTTTCTCAGTGTTTGAGTCAAGGCGCTTGAAGTCCATGAGGAAACAGCATCCACATAACCCGGGGCAACAGCAGGCTGAAACCGGGCTGACTAGTGAAGGGTCCTGGTGGCCCCATATTATACAACTGAAGATTGCAGCTATGAGTAACTTAGGGGCTTTGTTGAAGTTTTATTTCTCCAGGGGTGGTGGTATGATAGATCCGGTTGTCAAGGTCTTTGTAAGTAAGATAACCGCTGCAATGTTGTATGGGGTAGAGATTTGGGGTTGGAATGAGTCGATGCTAACCCTGATTGAAACTGTGCAAAATTATTTCATGAGATGGATTTTGGTTTTGCCTAAAGGTTCACCTGTGGCGCTGATGAGGATAGAATTGGGTATGGCATCGCTGAAAGCCAGGGCAAATGTAAGAATTCTTTCCTACTGGAGGAAATGTCAGGAACGACCCCAGGATATCCTAGGGGTCTAAAGGTTTGGGTTATTTTTGAAATCTTCCAAAAGTTTAAATGACTATCTGTCTTCTATCCTACAGGAATACTCAATTCTGGATGACCTAATGGGTTTAGTGGATAATGATAATCAAAAGTCCAAATCGAAGGAATGGGTATTTCATAAGGACGGTCTTTTGAACCTTCATGTGGTGGCAAGTTGCCGAATGGCCCCTCTGTTTAAGATCTTTAAAAGAGATCACTGTAGGACTGGCTATTTAAACTAACCAATCTTGACCTAAGAAGGGCATTTTACAGCCCTCAGATTCCATGCCATTCCTTCAATGGTCTGTGTTGGTCGTTTTATGGGTTTACCTGTTGCCTTAAGAATCTGTCAATGTGGTTTGGGCGAGAGTTGGTTGTTTTTTTGCTCTCTGATATGGACGTATATGTTACCAGCAGAATGTCCCTGTTTGCTTTGGCAGCAAAAAAGATAAGATTAAGGCTAGGATTCAGCGCAAGTTAGTGAAGGGATAACTTAATGTGATGTATAATGATTGTGTTTGTATTTATGTTTTGTTATGGCCAATGGCTAATACAATAAACTTGATGATGATGACTAGTGAAGGGAGGTAATGTGATGCAGAATGGGAGGAAACCCTGGAATAAAAAGGTTGAACTCGATTTTACTGCAGAATGGGGGGACGGGACCCTGGATTAAAAAGATAGGCTGAATTCAATTTAATGCAGAATTGCTTGGAGGACACCGTGGTGAGCATGAATTAAAAGGAAGATGCAGAAAGGACCTAAGTTCCTCGAAGTCAGTGGGCTTAGAAGGGGGAAAGTGTTTAGGATTACACGGCTAGTTTCTCATCATCTCCACTACTCTACAAAGGGTTGCTGTATGACGCCATTGCTTGACGTTTTTAACCAAATGCCCTACTGGCAACCCTCGAACCAAGGAGGAAGAGAAGCCTTCATGCATATGCTGCTGGTGCTTCCTTCAGACCAAAGGCAGGGAGGAGATGCAGATCGCAAAAGCCAAGGCATCCTCTTTGGAGAGAAGAAAAGGCCTTAACGGAGAGGGCAAGCGTGGAGTTAATGGTACTTAAGGTGGTGTACTATGGAAGAAGGACCGTGCCACTGCTGGCTTCGTTTTCTCTCCTTTCAGCCAGCATTATCCAAAAACCAGCTTAGGAATGGAGAGAATGTTTCACCTCCTCCAGGCACTGTTGATATCACCACATCAGGCACAATGCCCTGTCTGATATCTTCTTCATAAGAACATAAGAGACGCCAATGTTGGATCAGGCCAAAGGCCCATCCAGTCCAACACTCTGGGTGCGTTCAGACGCGGCGCTTGCAACGGTATAGGTGCCGGTTGGAATCGGTGTACTTACCGGCGTCCCTAACTGTTGCAAAGAGCTTTACACCGTTATATTCTGCCACTAGGTCCCCAAGTGGTTGTATCCTGAGTGCAACGGTTGTAAACGCTGTATCCCCCGCCTGATCGCTCTCCACCATTGAGAAACAACTTCCGTTCGGAAGCCTGAGGCTTCCGATTTTCGCCCGCCAGATGAAGCTTGGCCATTCCCTGGTCATCAAAGCACATCTGGCAGGAAATATCAATTCAGACGTAGAGCAGAGATGTGGAATACGTGACAAGTCCTTCAGCAATGGGGGCTGTTCCATCTCATGTTGTAGTTTGTCTGACAACAATGGCTATGTGTGCTTCTTCATCTTGAGACAGATCATAGGACAGTATTGTCTAGTCTGGCTGGCAGCAGCACTCCGTGGTCTCTGGAGGTCTTTCACATCACCTACTATTGCACCTTTTAGCTGGAGATGCTGGGGTTGAACCTGAGACCTTCTGCATGCCAAGCAGATGCTCCACTGCTGAGACATGCCACCTCTCCATTTATAGCCACAGCCTCTGAGTTCTGAATACTGGGATCCTACACACACACACTTTTGATGTAATGGGGCAGAGCTAACATGTTGGTTGCTGGCCTGTTGGATTTTTTTTTGGTCCCAGTTTCAATGGTAAAGACCTTGGAGCAGAGACCTTTACTCTATGAAGTGCTGCTGTAGCATAGTGGCTAAGGGACTTTCAATGCATTCTTTTAAAGATTTATTTCAGTCTAGGCCCTTTGTAATCAAAGCGTTTATACTGAAATAAGTCTGCAGAGGAATGCGCCATAAGCTACAAATCAGAATGTCCTGTGTGTGGATCTTGCCTTTGCCCTGAATGTATGGTGTGGCCTTAAACATGACTCAGTCCCCCTACATCTACCTTATAGGATGATTGTAAAGACTGCAGCCAGCTAACATGTGAAATCACGTAGAACTCTAGAAGACACATTGTAATGTAATTATTAATCATGATGACTAATCCTAAAGGACCCTACATGTGTGGGTATGTGTAAGGTCCTGTCAAGTGGCAGCCAACTTGCCCTGACCTGGATAGCCCAGGCAAGATCTTGGAAGCTAAGCAGGGCTGACCCTGTCAAGTACTTGGATGGGAGCAGGGGTCATTTCCTGCAGGAGCGCGCAGGAGTGGAGCTCTGGCAGTAAAGAGCCCAGGGGGCGGTCACATGCAACAAGCCCCACCCCCTGCTCCCAGCAGCCCTCAGTCAGAGCAAGAAGCAGCCAGGTAAGCTGCAGGGGGCCCCTGCCCCCTGGTCCAAAACAGTCCAGTGGAGCCTTTAAGACCAAGTTTTATTCAGGTACAAGCTCTCCCTCCTCTGCGAGGACAGATCTGCATGTTCCCCCCACTCCAATAGCTAGCAATCCAAAACAGTCCAGTGGAGCCTGAGTGGTGGGTGTTGCCTTCTGACACACTTCTGGTGATGCCAGGGGGTGTGGCATATGCAAATGAGTTATGCTAATTGTGGTAAGACATTTTAGAAATATGGAAGGTTTGGGTTTAAAATGAACCAAATAGTTTATAAAATCCATGTACCTGTCTCTGTCATTGCTAGAAAAACAGCAGACAGCCTTGGCCTGTTTGAATCAAACCCCATGCAAACCCTGTTCCAAGCAAATCTCTTTCTTGGTCAACATTCCTTTCCCAGGAAATCTCCACAGATGTGAGACTTGCCAATACCCCCAATTTCCTAGGCAATAAAATGTGTGGCCATTTGGGAAGTTGGCAAACTTCAATCCAAAAGACTAACTTCCTGAGGTACAGGAGTTCACACACCCCATCTCAGAGATAACATCAAAGGACAGTTTATTTCCCATGATTGGGGAACATCTGGAAGAAACAATGACACTGTATTGATCCTGTGGAATGTGAACTTTTGTTGTATAAGACCCAAGGAAAGGAAGCAAATTTCCTGCAAGACAATTTCAACTTCTAAGTGTTAATTTACAACTGTAATATGATTATCAAGGAACTCCTTTGATCATTTGGTATAAATACTGGTAAAATCCAATAGATCGGCGCTGGCTCTTGGTAGGAGTCAGCCCGAGAGGCCTCTTGTTCTCTGCATGCCTTGGGGTGGGGGAAACTTTGCTTGCATGTCTATTGTTTATGTTTTCACTATTAGCATTTAGGAAATAGGAGTGTACTGTGTTGGTAAATCTTAGAATGTATTTTCCTTTAATAAAGATAAGTTTTATTTTAATAAGAGACCTTTCTGTGTCTCTGGCAGCGCTGAGCGGTTTCCAAGCGTACACCTCTGCCTTTGGTAAGAAGGCAACACTCAGGAGACACACGAACCGAAGGGAGAGTGTGGGTGACACGGGTAAACACACATTCACAGACACGTGCAGCCACACACATTTTTCTCACAACACTAATGAGTTATGCTAATGAGCTCCTGCACCTCTTTTTCTACGGAATGACCCCTGGATGGTAGACCGCTAAAGAATACCAGGGCCAGGATGCAGAGGCAGGAAATAGCAAGCCACTTCTCTGAAACTTCCAAGCCCCACTAGGGGTCACCAGCAATTTCAAATGTTGTGTTTTTCATTCTTCCTAAAATGCATTTATGTTTGAAAATTAGTGGGCACACGGGGGGGGGGGGGGAGAAGGTAGCCTCGCCTAGTGTGTAAAAAAACCTGGCACCAGCCCTGTCTCCAGGCTACAGAGTTCAGTCCCCATGGAGAAAATGGTTGCTTTGGAGTTTGAACTCTATGGCAGCATACCTCACTGAAGTCCTTCTACAGACCTGGCCCTTCCCTAAGTTTTGCCAACCTCCAGGCAGCTCCTGGAGAACTCCAGCTATTACAACTGATCTCCGGATGACCAAGATAATTTCTCCTGGAGAAAATTGCTGCTTTGTGCACTGGACTCTGTGGCATTATACACTGCTGAGGTCCCTCCCCACCCCAAACCCTGCGTTCCTCAGGCTCTACCCCTCAAATTTACAGGAATTTCCCAACCCAGAGTTGACAACCCTGTAACTGGCAGACTCTTGGAACCCAGAAAACATGGCATAGGAAGGAGGTGCTTTTCTACCTTAGCTGCCACTGCATAGCCCCAAATCAACATAAGTCAGGGGTTGAGGGAGCCATACTTGTGTGGCTCTCCTCCCATATGACCCACTTGGGGCAGCAAAATGACTTGAGACTGTCCTGCCTTATAGCTAAGCAGAAGGAAATAAACAGGTAGTTTCCCTTTCCCTTCACTGCCCCACAAGCCACAGCTGAGACACTCACCTGGAGCCACTTTCTAGAGCTCGTTGTATTTCCCCCCACAGTGGGCCTTACTGCTAGTTAGAAAATAACCATAACATCAACTTTCAGTGCTTATATTGAGATGAGCCATTTCCCTACCAGTAGATTGTCTTGTGGCAGAAAGATTCTCTTGTGCCTCTGTTTTGGTTGCTGTTTAGCCCCCATCCACCCCCAACCCCATCTTGTTCAGCGATGCCATCAGAGCTGGACTTTGGGTCAGACGCCCAGGGTTCTGGATCACATTCTCCCCTCCTCCAGGAAGTCCAGCTTCTTTCCCTTTTTATTCTCTGTTGCTTTACCTTTAACTGGGGCCAGAATCTGACCCAAGGTCTTGTTGGTGGAGTTTAATTCTGCAAAGGAAGTAGAGCACTGACTGTTTAGAGAAAACCAAGTAGGTTATTTAAAGGAGAATAAGCTGTTCTATGACATAGAGGAGAGATAACCTTAACAGTCTAACCCGACTACTGAAGGAGGAACAGCAAGCAACAGGAAGCTCTGCAGGAGCAGGAAGTCTCCAGAAAAGCCAATCAGAAGACAGCAAGGATATAATTTGAAATTGTGGGCAGTCGCTAGCCTAGCTGTATTATTTTATTGTCTTTTTTCATTGTGTATGTATAAAACAATAGAAAATTGGTTATTAGAATACTTATGAATATTTCATAATGGAAAAGGAAAAACACACACGCTTAGATTTGTTATTTGAATATCTATTGTTGAAAAGCATACAGCATTTAGCGTAGCCCATTAGATTAGGTACAACGGAATATCTGCGTGCATTCCAGATCTCTACAAGTCAGATCCCATTGCATTGCCTTTTGGATGTCTCACTCGGTAGACTGAATTGATTTATCCTATGTAATCCACCTTGAGTCCCAGTGAGAAAGGCAGACTACAAATAATGCAAACATTCCAGTGAACAAAAGACACACCTAGCTTCAGCAGTGAGCAATTATCTTTAAAGCCTTCCATGGCCTTGATATAAAACACAGTTACTGTCTGTCTGTAATTAGCTAACACATCCTCTGCACTTAGCAAAACGGAAAGACCTACGTAACTTGTTTTTTAATTTCTTATTGCCCCAAACTGATATCAAGGACTCCACTGAAAAGCAGCAATAGAGAACAATTGAAGGACCAAAACCAGAGACTGAACTTCCTGCATAGCTTCTTGACAATACCAGTTGATTACATATGAAAATAATGACATTGTTGACGAGAAGGGACAATATCGTGATCACTGCTTGGAAGTGGGCATCGGTCTGGGGGCTCTTGTGCCCCCCCCAACTACCCAGCATCCTCTGACGGTGCCTCCAAAGAGAGAAAAGTAACAGGACAGCAGAAATGGCACAGATACTAAAAGCTGCAGAAGGTCCAAGTGCCAGCAAAACATACAAACGGAACGCCATCCCTGTGTGGCTGATGTCAGTCTCATTTTTATTTTGGGAGAAATTAGAAGAGTTCCTATTATCTTGTATTTCCAAGTTGAAGTATGTAAGGGGTAGGGTACCGGCCAAAGACAAAATTGCAGAGCCGAGGAGCCAGGTCGACACCAGTCCCGAGAGTCTTAGTTTCAAGTGGACGAAGAAGGGGTGGCTGAAGTCTGCGATCTTCACGCAGTAGTAGGTGCACAAGGAAGTTGTGAGCCAGATGTTGCAAGAGATCAAGTACCGGAAGCTGAATTCAATCGCTTTGCGAACATAGCCTATCCGAGTGACCCAAGGGCAGAATTTCTCCAGGATGGACTGTATCAACTCCAAGCACCCCAAACATATCCTGATGCTGCCTTGTAAGGTCAGGATCCTGTCAGTTGTGCTCAGGCGTTTCTTTTCCATCCAGTCCCTGCCATTTACAGTCAGGATGAAGACATCCATCCACATTCTTCCCAACAGTAAAATGGTTCCAACCAGGATGGTAATCATGTTGCGGTCAAAGAACTCGCCTGTTGTGCCGCTGTCAGAACCACTCCCCATTCTTTAGATTTGGGTGGACTCCTTGGGTCAAAACACGCTGGCAGAAAGTAATTCCAAACACGCCTAATGGCTGAGCGGGATGAGACTGGGTTACAGATTCGCCGTGCTTTCCCACAATATGGTGATATGGAAAACACTGCTTTGTATATGTTCCACCCAAAGGAGAATGTATTTTGGTACTAAATGATTTGGTGTAGTGCGCATGTAAATGTGGTCTGTATTCTGTTACGGAGCTCCGGAGTCATACATCTATATTTAGATTTGAGCCAGTGGGGTTCTGAGATTAAACTGGAAGGATGATTTCAAAAAGCTCCACTTCCTTTTCCTCAATATGCACTTTTAAATGACCATGTTTGGATTCCTTTGGCTTAAATGGGATCCAATGAGTAGTGGGCTATGTGTACCATGTTTGGAAACCTATAACCATCTACTCAGAGGTCGATTCGGGGGGGATCGCGGGGGATCGCAGTTCCCCCGGGTGAGGTTCGGGGGGGTGGGGCACACGATGAAGCCCCGCCCCCTGCTCCCGGCCGCCCCGCTTCCAGCCCTCATTCAGCCAGGAGGAGGCAGGAGAAGAGGGAGGGTACCACTGATGTCAGGGTCTGTGGCATATGCTAATGAGTTATGCTAATGTTCCCCTAGCTCTTTTTCTACGAAACAACCCCTGCATCTAGTAAAGGTAAAGGTTTCCCTTGCTCAAAAGCCAGTAGAATCAGACTCTAGGGGGCGGTGCTCATCTCTGTTTACAAGCTGAAGAGCCAGCGCTGCCCAAAGACTTCTCCGTGGTCATGTGACCGGCATGACTGAATGCCAAGGCACATGGAACACTGTTACCTTTCCTCCAAAGAAGTACCTATTTATCTTCCTGCAATTTCATGCTTTCGAACTGCTAGGTTGGCAGGAGCTGGGGCCAGAGACGGGAGCTCACTCCGTCGCGCGGCACTCAGGTCTCGAACTGCCGAGCTACAGACCTTCCGGTCTGCAGCTCAGCATCTTAATCTCTGAGCCACCACAGCCCCATGTAACGATTTAGCTGCCCAAAAATGTTGCGGTTGTGAAGTCAGTTTACAGTTTAGTCAGAGGCAGAATTACACTATTCTAAGTCCCTCAATGGGCTTAACGGGGGGAAACTGTTTAGGATTACACTGCTAGTTTCTTGTCATTTCTGCTACCCAATAAAAGGGTTGCTGTATGACTCCATTGCTTGACATTTTATACAAACAACCTAAAGAGACGGCCTTTGTTTCAGGAAATTCCTATTTTCTTCAGGTTTCTTAATTTGTTGTTGTTCAGTCGCACAGTCGAGTCCGACTCTTCGCGACCCCATGGACCAGATCACGCCAGGCCTTCCTGTCTTTCGCCATCCTCTGAAGTTTGCTCAATTTCATGTTCGTTGCATCTGTGACACTTTGGGCGACATTGGTAGTTTAGGTTGCAATGTGAACCTTAAGGGAGTTATGGGATGGTTGTGAATGGTTGTGTGAGTGTATATGTGTATGGCTGTAGATCACTGAAATGATTGCACCTATAATTTTGTTGTACTGTGTACAATAACAATAAAGTATATTATGGCCCCTGCCACACGACAGGAAAAAAGCCTCTTGAGGCGCGGCTTTTAAAAGCCGCTCCAACGTTGAGGCACAGCGGCGGGATCCCACGGATCCCCTGGCCGCGGCGCTGTTTCTCCCCGGCGCGATCAAACGCCGGGGAGAAGACATGGCTCAGACCGGGTGCTGGCCGAACTGCGCATGTCGGAGCATGCGCAGTTCGGCTCTGGGCCGGGATTGTGCCGGCGCAAGGGAGCGCCGGCGATCAGACGCCCGGATTGCAGCGCGTCTACTCGTTGAACCACCGAGGTAGGTGGTGTCAACTTGAGGCGCTTTTTCCCGGGAAGGTCCAGTTCGGGGGTGGAAGCACGACGCTTCCCAGATGTTGTGGTGTGATCGCGCTGGTTTGATCCGCCCCCGAACTGTCCTGCTCCCGGGCCAAATTGCCTCGTGTGAACAGGACCTATTATTATTATTATTAGCAGGCGTGATTGCATTAGGTGTGATATGCAGAGGGATGGAGATATCAACACTGGTGTGATCTACAGAGGCATGGAGTTATCAGCATTTGTAATGAGACAGGAAACCTAGGTCTCCATTTGTTACAGGAGGACTCAGTCCAGGAGGATGCAAAGAATAAATTGAAATAAGTCTGAAGAAGTGAGCAGTGACTCACAAAAGCACCTACCCTACCACAATTTTGCTAGTCTTTAAAGGTGCTATTGGATTCTTTCTTTTACTATAGGAAACCAACACATTCAAAAACCAGTGGGGAAACATTTTAACCTTCCAGGGCATTCAGTTGCTGACTTAAGAGTAGCAGTTCTCTTAAAAGGAATTCCAAAGGGAGATTAGAAAGAGACTTCTGAATTGCAACTGATCACAAGGCTCAAGACAAGGCAAACTCCTGGACTGAATTGAGACCTAGGTTTCTTCTCTGATTACCAATGCATGCTCTTGTCATTTTGTGTTTGAAATCACTTCACTCTCCAAGATATGACAGATGGACTCACATTCCAGTTGTATCTGAAGAAGTGAGCAGTAATTCATGAAAGCTCATGCCCTGCCACAAATTTTGTTAGTCATTAAGGTGCTGCTGTACTGTTGCTCTCTTTCACTAATAAGGATTGGAAGCTCTGCTGTTAGGTTACCCCTGTAGTAACTGGGGGCTATTGTATTTTTTAGTTGTTCATTTGTATTTAGTTCCTTGCAGAAGCCCAGTGTTTGGTTTTGGTGTTCTTGAGCCTGAGAAGTGCTGATAAGGCCACCTGCGGACCATTAGCTTTTGGTTGCCTAACGTTGACACCATGAAGACTTGAGTTTTGTTTTTGGAATGGCCTTGTACAGCTGAGGCTGGTTGGGCTTCCCATGCAACAGCTGAGCATGTGAATCTCAATCAGTTCCACCCTCAATTACCTCTGTCCAATACTTCATTTATATATGTTAAAGTCCCTGTGTGATGATTTCTTGTTTTGGTGTGTGTGTTTCTTTAAATGCTTAGTGTGACTGCAGTAATGTAAGGAGAGTGATAGAGGGAGATATTTGTGATGTGATTGGCTGATGACTGAGTGTGGAAGAGATGTCTTTGAGGTGATTCAGTGTGTTCTTGGAGAGACGAGTGTGAAGAGTTTTTATGAGAGTCTGTATGACAGAGGAAGCAGTTGGAGTTTAGCCTGTGTGGCTATATATGAGCAAGAGAATTCAGCCTGTGTGGTTATATGAGCAAGAGAGTTCAGCCTGTGTGGCTATATATATGAGAGAGGGATAAGCCTGTCAGAGTTGAGTTTTGGTGTATGAGAGACTGTCTGTGATGCCAAGTTTTGTCAGTTATATTTTCTTTCTTCAACAACAGTTCAAAAATACCCAGAAACCTATTTTGTTCTTTAATAAATAAATCATTATTTGTTTAAACTCATCCCAGCAATCAGAACGGTCCTTCCTCAGGGCCACATAGTCCTCTGAAGCGCCCAGACACTAGATCATTCTACCAAAACAGAGAGAGTTGGAATTTTTGATGCCTGGTGGCAGCAGAAATCTACTAAGTTCACATACACAGAGTTTATTTATTTATTTATTTATTTCATTAGATTTTTACCCCGCCCTCCCAGCAAGGCTGGCTCAGGGTGGCTTACAGCACAATATAAAACAATACAATATAATAATTCAATATACCATATAAAATCCAATCATACAAAAGTTTAAAACCACAACTATACAGCTTATTAAAGTGCTAGCATTTGATTCCTCATGTACAATCCACTTCTTAGTCTTGTTCAGGTGTCCCAGGCACTCGGGTCAGGCTATACTTGGGGGGACCCTGGGGTCGGGCTCACTCTCTGTAACTGTCAGATGTCAGTGGTGGTGGCAGCTCCAAAAGCCTGGCAGAAGAGCTCAATTTTACAGGCCCTATGGAACTGTAACAGGTCCCACAGGGACCTGATCTCCTCCGGGAGCTCATTCCACCAGAATGGAGCCACCACTGAGAAAGCCCTGGCCCTTATTGTCACAAGCCTGGCCTCCTTGATGTTCGGGAGGACCAGTCGATTCTGGGTCCCAGATGACCATGCTTTCTGGGGAACATATGGGGAAAGCTGGTCCCTCAGGTATGCAGGTCCCTGGCCATAAAGGGCATTAAAGGTAATGACCAGCACCTTGAACCGAATCCGGTATGCTATAGGCAGCCAGTGCAGTGCTTTTAGGGCGGGCTGGATGTGTTCCCGCACAGGAAGACACAGCAACAGCCTCACTGCCGCATTCTGCACTAGCTGCAGCTTCTGGATCTGCGACAAGGGCTGCCCCACGTAGAGGACATTACAGTAATCCAGTCTTGAGGTGACCATCCTGTTGATCACTGTCACCAAGTCGTTGCATTCGAGGAAGGGAACCAACTGCCTAATCAGTCTGAGATGGTAAAAAGCCGACTTGGCAGTGGCTGCTACCTGGGCTTCCATTGTTAAGGAGATGTCTAGGAGCACTCCCAAACTCCTAACCTCTGCCGCTGGCACTAGTGGCACCCCATCGAAGGCCAGGAGTGTGATCCCTACCGCGGACCGCCCCGACTTAGGCACAGGACCTCCATCTTAGTTGGATTCCATTTCAGCCGGCTCAGCCTAAGCCAACCAGCCATAGCTTGTAATGCCCGGTCCAGATCTTCTGGTCTGGAGTTGGACTGACCACCCAACAGCAGATAGAGCTGGGTGTCATCTGCATACTGGTGACAACCCAGCCCATGCCTCCAGGCAATCTGGGCAAGAGGGTGCATATAGATGTTAAAGAGCATTGGGGGATAACACCGCCCCTTGTGGAACTCCACATTCAATTGAGTGCCTACAGGACAGTTGCTCCCCTAGCGCCACTCTTTGTCCCCGACCTTGGAGAAAGGAAACAAGCCACTGCAAGGCCAGTCCCTGAACTCCGATGTTGGCGAGGCGGTGGATCAGTAGCTGATGGTCGATTGTGTCGAATGCAGCCGACATGTCTAACAACAGCAGCACTGCTATTCCACCTTATGACACTAACCCGCTTTATACAGTCAGTTCTGTTAAGGTCTGCGTGTCCGGACCTAGTCAGAGTGGACTTTATTTTTCCTGACCAGTCCTCTACACAAATCTGCAAAAGTCTCTTCGGGGTATTTGTTTTACTTCTTTGTCAAGGATATTTGTAAGGATCACTGCTACGTGTATTGGCTTCACCCTTAAAGAGTTAGGCACCATGGCTTATTAACTTCAAAACAGAACAGGCTTTATTTACAGAAAACACAACAGGGGGATGGAAGCTTTACATGGAGGATAATTTGTTTCTTTTCAGGCTGAACTCTTGAACTTGATTTTTACTTAGGCAGAATGCTTGTTGCTTTTACTTTCACACAGATGTTAAACAGTTCACTACACCCTCTGATGATCACACCTTCCTGTACTGATTCGTGGTTAACTTTTGCCTTTGGTACTCTGGCCCCTCTTGAGCCCAACTGGCCACTAACCAGTTGTCCTGACTCGGCCCAGACCGCTTCCTCAGCCCTCACTGAACCACTTCTTAAGTGTGCGGATTCTAAGCTGGGAGAACCGGGTTTGATTCCCCACTCCTCCACTTGCACCTGCTGATGTGACCTTGGGTCAGTCACAAGTTCTGGTACAGCTGTCCTTGAAAAAGAGCCGTTTGTGTCAGAGTTCTCTCAGCCCCACCCACCTCACAGGGTGTCTGTTGTGGGGAGGGGAAGGGAAAGGAGTTTGTAAGCCGCTCTGAGACTCCAAGTGAAGGGCGGGGTATAAATCCAATCTCTTCTTCTTCTTCTCCTCTCAGATCCCTTAAGGAATGAGGTATCGTTTCTGTATGACACTGTTGTGTTTAGCTTTTAACTGTCTGGTCACTGTTCCCTTCCTTCTGAGGAACTCAGTAAACCAGGTTAATCCAGCCCCAGTTATCTGTTTAAATGTTATTTGGCTGTCCACACACAGAGCCTTCAGTTAGCTCACTCCCCTCTGTTAGCTCTCCGACCCACTCCCTAACGGCTTCTTTCCAACTGCCCGTTAGGTCAGTTTTCTGTCACTCAGGGAGTGCTCCAGCCAAAAGGCCCCCTCCCTTCTATGTCATGTGACTCAGCAGGGTTCTGTGTTTCCTTACTGCTAGTCCCAGATTTTCAATTCCATCACACACCTCGATCCAGGTAATCCGTGATGGCGACCAGTGTCCCGGGTGAAAACCAGACGGGAAGGGATCTAATATGGAAGCGTCATCCAAAAAGCCCTGTAACTGAATTGCCACTGCCCTCTCTATTATCTTGCCCAGATAGGGCAAGTTGGAAACCGGTCGATAGTTGGCCAGTTCAGTCGAATCCAGTGATGGCTTTTTAAGGAGAGGGCGCACCGCTGCTTCCTTAAGTGCCTCCGGGAACAGCACCTCAATGAGGGACTTGTTATCTCCTTCAGTGCACCTCGGAGCTCCTCATGGCTGGCTTTAATTAGCCACAAAGAGCATGGATCAAGGGGGCACGTGGTAGGGCAAACAGTTAGGAGCAATTTGTCGAATTCCTCAAGGCTGAGCGGGCTGAGATAAGCCATAACATGACAAGGAGACATGCACGGAGCCTCGAGTTCATTCACTGTATCAACTGTAGCGGGGAGGTCATGGTGGAGCAACAAGACTTTATCCACCAAAGAGTGGTTTTTAAAGGAGAAACAGTCTCCCCAAAAAGCAAGGTCTCACACTCTGATAGTGTGTGATAGTTCAGGTGAAACTGGTTGATAGGTTTGATTGATAATTAGTGCTTGTGGTCAGGCGTCGTTTCGTAGAAAAAGAGCTAGGGGAACTCATTAGCATAACTCATTAGCATATGCCACACCCCCTGACATCACCGGAAGTGTGTCATAAGGCCACACACACCGCCCCCAACGGTCCCGGCCGCCGCCGGCCTTGCAGTTCCACTGCCGAGCCCCATGAGGGGCCCGGCGGTGGACCTGTAAGGCCGGCGGGAGTGCAAGGAAAATTGTCATGTGCCCCGCCCCCCGTACCTCACCCGGGGGAACTGCGATCCCCCGTGATCCCCCCCGAAATGACCTCTGCTTGTGGTCATGTGTTTCCAGAAGTGGTTAAAAATGAAGTCTTTTCTTATCTTCTTGGTCTAACTTTAGACCCATAGTTGGGTAGGAATTTTTTTTCCATTTTGGAGGGAACCCTGAACCTCTGTTGGTGGAACTGAGGTTTGTGGTCTGCCCTGCTGAACTGCTGTAAGCAGACTGGTCTGTGTGCTTCAAGAATTGCCATGGATAACTGGTGCTGTAATAACCAAGGTAACTTAGCTAGAGATATTAACAACCTTTTTTATTTTCTGTTCACATAGTATGTTGGTATTGCTTTGCACCATAAATAAAACTTTTAGTTATATATCTGGTTGGTGTGTTTTTGTCTGGGGTTTGCAGAAGGCTTTTTCTAGTTGCCTTTTTGGCCCTGCCAATTTTATATAAAGGGAACCCCTGACTCTGGAGAGGGTTTGGATTTCTGCTCAAAGTCTTAAAGGAAGCAGGGTTGGCCTGTGGCAGCCTATCGTTCCTGGATGAAGCAGGCCTGGTGGCAGTCTATCGTGGTTTAGGAGCAAGGGGAACTTGACTCCTGATTTTGTTAATATTAGTCAGAGTGCTCTGCCTGTCAGGGCTCTAGCCCAACCTCCTGCCGGGTTGGCAAAGGAGTGCTTGAGGAGTGGTGGTACCTGCCTGGCAGTGGCACTACACCCCCCCCCAATCTGTTAGAAATGGAAAGGGAGATCTTTCCAAGTGCCATGGGACTCCCTCCCCCCTCTCTATGGAGTGCTCTCTTTGGGTCTTTCCTCCCCTCTCCTCCCTCCCTCCCTCCCTCTGAAGCAGTGTGCTTGCCCACAAAAGTTTATACCTGGAATAAAATATTTTTGGTCTTAAACACGGGACTCTCTGATACCTGGAATAAAATGTTTTTGGTCTTAAACACAGGACTCTCTCTCTTTTTCTGGTGTGCTCCCTCTGGCTCTTTCTCTCCCTCTCTGTCTCTGAAGAAGAAAAAGTGTGCTTGCATACAAAAGCTTATACTGGGAATAAAACATTGGTGGTATTCTTAAAAGTCCCACGAGAAGCCATTTTTTCTCCTCTCTCTGGCTCTTTCACCTCTCCTTCCCTCCCCAAAGGAGGAGAGGCTGTCAGCCAATCAAAGGAAGGCTTTCTTTCTCTCCTCTGAAGCAGGAAATGAGAGACTGGCCAAAAGGAGCTGCAATGTTAGAAACAGGAAGCAGCAAAGAGTCAGTTTCTCTCGGGCTAGACTGGCGGCTTGCAGGAGCCAGATCTGCCCCATGGGCTGCATGTTTGACACCCCTGATATAGATAGTTTAGGACAGTAAATTAGACACTTTGATGTGTTGTTTTTTTGTACTTTATTGTTAAATGTATTAAATTCATGGCTTATAACATAGACACCTTCTGAGAATTTTTTCATTTTTTTTGTTAACTCTGTACATCCTGTTAATTACCATGATCCCTATATATTTATAAACCCTCCATGTGGTGGCATGAGATCTCCTGGAATTACATCTGGTCTCCAGACAACAGAGGTCAGTTCCCCTGGAGAGAATATCTGTTTTGGAGGGTGGACTGACTCTGTGGCATTATACCTTGGCTGAGGTCCCTCCACTCCCCAAACCCCACCCTCCCAAGTCTCCACCTCCAAAATCTCCAGGTATTTCCCAACCTAGAGCTGGCAACCCTGTCTCCCGCACACAGCGAAGCACAAAACCCATCTGGGCAATCCTAAGCAGAGTTACTCCATTCTAAGTCCATTGAATTCAATTTTGTTTAGGATTGCACTGTAGCTCTCCAACAAATACTGCTTTCTGTATGCAGAAAGGATGCTGGTGGGGATGAGTCAATTCATTATATTTGCATATAGCTAAGCAATCGTTGTGATAAAGGATACTTCCTTTGTTTTTAGATATTATTTGTGCACATCCCACCTGGCTCCATCTTAGTGCTCAAATATATGATACCCGATCTTCACGAAGGGAAAAAAGACGGACCCGGGAAATTACAGGCCTGTCAGTTTGACATCAATACCTGGAAAAATTCAAGAGCAGATTATTAAACGCTCTATCTGTGAGCACCTTGAACGGAATGAGTTAATTGGTAGTAGCCAACATGGGTTTATCAAGAATAAGTCATGCCAGACCAACCTTATCTCCTTTTTTGAGAGAGTTACCAAAATGGTTGACTCTGGCAATGCTGTGGACATAGTGTATCTAGATGTCAGTAAAGCATTTGACAAAGTTTCTCATGGCATCCTTGAGGATAAGATGGTTAAATGTGGGCTGGATGGTGCAACCGTTGGATGGATTCATGGTTGGTTGAAAAATTGTACCCAACGAGTGCTCGTAAATGACTCTGCGTCTACATGGAGGGAAGTCTCGAGTGGAGTGCCGCAGGGCTCAGTCCTGTGCCCGGTGTTGTCCAATGTTTTTATAAATTACTAGGAGGAAGGCATAGAGGGGATGCTTATCAAATTTGCAGATGGCACGAAGATGGGTGGGATTGCTAATTCTGAAAAAGACAGAGTCAGGATTCAAAATGATCTAGTAAGACTGGAAGAGTGGGCCGAGACAAATAAAATGAATTTCAATAGAGATAAGTACAAAGTCCTACACTTAGGTACACAAAATCAAAGGCACAGATATAGAATGGGAGGGACTTGGCTTGACAGCAGCTCATGTGAAAGGGATCTAGGTGTTCTGGTTGATCACAAGCTAAACATGAGCCAGCAGTGCGATGTGACTGCAAAGAAAGCTAATGCAATCTTAGGATGCATTAACAGAAGCATTGTGTCCAGATCACGGGAGGTGGTAGTTCCGCACTATTCTGCTATGGTCAGGCCTCACCTGGAGTACTGTGTCCAGTTTTGGGCACCACATTTTAGGAAGGATGTTGACAAGCTCGAGCGTGTCCAGAAGAGGGCAACTAGGATGGTGAGAGGGTTGGAATCCAAGCCTTATGAGGAAAGGCTGAAAGAGTTGTGTATGTTTAGCCTGAGAAAGAGAAGGCTTAGAGGAGACATGATTGCAGTCTTCAAATATTTGAAGGGCTGTCATGTAGAAGATGGAGCAGATCTATTCTCTCTTGCTCCGGATTGTAAGACTAGATCTAATGGGTGGAAATTACAAGGGAGTCGTTACCGGCTAAATATCCGGAGAAACTTCCTAACTGTAAGAGTGGTTGAGCAGTGGAACAGACTGCCTCGGGAGGTGGTGGATGCTCCTTCGTGGGACGTTTTCAAGTGGAGGCTGGACGACCATCTTTCAGGTATGTTGTAGGGCTATCTTTCGGCTATGCTCCTGCAGAGGGCAGGGGGTTGGACCAGATGACCTGCAAGGTCCCTTCCAACTCTAACATTCTATGATTCTTGACACTTATTGGGTCACGGGTATCACAGATGACACACATCAGAGACTCACAGCCAGATGTACATGGGGAGAATTTGCCTGAAACAACTCTTGTTTGCTCATGGCTGCGAGGGAGTGCCATGAAGAGGAAGAAGGGGCTTCCAGTTTTCCTCCCGCTCTACTTTCTCCAGTGGACAAAGCCCTGTTTATGGTGAATTCCCATGATGTAGTCTGACTGCGAGTTTAGTTGCACACCTGTGACCAAATATGGGTCAGGTGTATCTTGTATTTCAGCCCTTGGAAGTATCTCTTGGAAAAAAGATGGTGTGCATTTTCCAAAGAGTCACCTGCCAACTACTAGTTTGGAAATGTTAATGTTTTCTAAAAAGGCATTTGAAAAATCTTCTGCCCCATTAATTAGGGGCATATTTTTACACTAGAGGTTCTCACATCAGTTAAGGCGGCTGATGTCGAAGGTCTGGGGTTGACCACAATAAGCCTATCTTTCTGTAGTCTTTTTTTACCTCTCCAAGGATGCATGTTAGATGGCCTCACTATTCTAGCTTCTGCAAATGTAGTTTAAAATGTACAAATGGCAACTGTACAGTGCATTCTTTAGGCTACCATGGAATATCTGAAACTACCTGGGTTCTGTGTTGTAGTAGTTCAATTTAAAGAGATTAAGGATTGCCACACCTATGGAGACATATTGTGGAGTTCTAAGCCTAGCTCAGCTCATTTCAGCATTTACTGGATGTTCCAGGGCTTTTGAAAATATTAATCTGGTTCAAGGTCTGTATCTTTATGATTACCATTGTTTAAAAAGGACCTTTTTTCCACTTTGGTGATTTGGTGAATACACACCCCAGTCTTGTAATTCAGGAGCTTTCTATCTTGTGATTTGTTTATATTATTGTATTTTTTTCATTTTGTATGTATGAAACAATAGAAGATAGGTTATTAGAATACTTATGAATATTTCATAATGCAAAAAGAAAAAACACACACACTTAGACTTGGTATTTGAATATTTATTGTTGAAAAAGCATTCAGCATTTAGCTTAGGCACAACGGAATATCTTCATGCATTCTAGATCTCTACAAGTCAGATCCCATTGCATTGCCTTTTGGATGTCTCACTCTGGCCCCTGCCACACGGGCAGGAAACTGCAGAGGAGAAGTGTGGCTGTTTGCCCCGGGGCAAACTAACATGCAGTAAAGCGATCAGACCTACTGTGGAGGTTCTGTGGAGGTACTGTGGAGGTTCCATGGCAAGGGAGAGGTGCCGATCACAACACACGCCTGCGCGCAATGAAGAAGCGCGCGGCGCGGCGAACTGGTTTTCTTTTTTTGTGTACACTACGAATGCGCATGCTCCGTTGGGTGCGTGTGCGCATCCACGGAGACGTGGGGGGAAAAAAAAACCTTTTCCGCAAGGGGACATGGGCGGGCGCCGGATACCACCAGAAACGCGATCAGACGCCCGCCCTTGCCCCGCAGTTTCTGGAAACTAGTACCTCCAAGGTACTAGTTTTTTGCTGCGCTTTTTCGGCAGGAAGCCTCAGTTGTGCCACGGAAGCACTACGCTTCCCAGATGTGCTGGTGAGATCGCGACCGGAAACTCCGCTTGTCTTCTGTATCTCTTGCGTGGCTAATGTTGCGTGTGACTGCAGCCTCTGTTGACTGGACTGGTTTATCCTATGTAATCCGCCTTGAGTCCCATTGACAAACGCAGACTACAAAAAATGCAAAGAAACAAACGAAATAAAGAGAACGACTCCACATTCATCCCAGTGAACAAAAGACACACCAAGGTTTAGCCGTGAGCAATTATCTTTAAAGCCTTCCATGGCCTTGATATACAACACAATTACTGTCTGTCCGTAACTAGCTAACACATCCTCTGTACTTAGCAAAACAGAAAGACCTACGTAACTCATTTTTTAATTTCTTATTGCCCCAAACTGATATCAAGGACTCCACTGAAAAGCAGCAATAGGCAACAATTGAAGGACCAAGTTGAGAAATTGAATTTCCTCCATAGCCGCTTGACAAGAACAGTTGAATAGATATGAAAACAACAACACTGGTGACGAGACGGGACACTATAGTGATCACTGCTTGAAAGTGGGCATCAGTCTGGGGGCTCCTGTGGCCCCCCCAACTACCCAGCATCCTCTGACGGTGCCTCCAAAGAGAGAAAAGTAACAGGACAGCCGAAACGGCACAGATACTAAAAGCAGCAAAAGGTCCAAGTCCCAGCAAAACTGTGCGGGCGATGTCAGTCTCATTTTTATTTTGGGAGAAATTAGAAAAGTTCCTATTATCTCGTATTTCCATGGTGGTGTATGCAAGGGGCAGGGTACTTGCCAAAGACAAAATTGCAGAGCCGAGGAGCCAGGTCGACACCAGTCCCGAGAGTCTTAGTTTCAAGTGGACGAAGAAGGGGTGGCTGAAGTCAGCGATCTTCACGCAGTAGTAGGTGCACAGGGAAGCTGTGAGCCAGACGTTGTAAAACGTCAAGTACCACGAGATGTACGTGTACACTTCGAGAACATAGCCTATCCGAGTGACCCAAGGGCAGAATTTCTCCAGGATGGACTGTATCAACTCCAAGCACCCCAAACATATCCTGATGCTGCCTTGTAAGGTCAGGATCCTGTCAGTTGTGCTCAGGCGTTTCTTTTCCATCCAGTCCCTGCAATTGACAGTCAGAATGAAGACATCCATCCACGTGCTTCCCAACAGTAAAATAGTCATAATCAGGATGATAGTCATGTTGATGTCAAAGAACTTGCCTGTTGTGCCGCTGTCAGAACCACTTCCCATTCTTCAAATTTACGCGGACTCCTTGGGTAAAAACACACTGACAGAAAGTGATCCAACAGTAATTCCAAACACGCCTAATGGCTGAGCGACATGAGACTGGGTTACAGATTCGCAGTGCTTTCCCACAATATGGTGATATGGAAAACGCTGCTTTGTATATGTTCCACCCAAAGGAGAATGTATTTTGGTACTAAATGATTTGGTGCAGTGCGCATGTAAATGTGGTCTGTATTCTGTTACTGAGTCCCGGAGTTAGACATCTATATTTAGATTTGAGCCAAATGGTTCTTGTGAGATTGATCTGAAGGATAATTTCCAAAAGCTCCAGTTCCTTTTCCCAATATGCACTTTTAAATGACCAAGTGTTTGGATTCCTTTGGCCTGTATGGGGTCCAATGAGTAGTGGGCTATGCGCACCATGTTTGGAAACCACCTCTTGTGGTAGAAAGTGCTGTGAGGTTGCCTCCATTTTGATTTATGCCCTCCCCACAACCCCATCTTGGTCAGCGATGCCATCAGTGCTGGACTCTGGGGCGGAAGCCCAGGGTTCCGGGTCACATTCTGAACAGGGTTTAGCTCTGAAGTCTTCATTACCATCCAAAGGCCCATGAAATCGTTAAACTCAGAGTCTAAACTCTCCTGACTGCACTGTTGTTGTTGCTGCTGGAACTCAGGCGTGTTTGAATTGACCACGGATGCCCCATTTCAACAATCCGACGAAACCTGCCCCCAAACACACCCACTCCTCCCCAAGAACCCTCTCCTCTTTTACCTTAGTTGGAACCATTCCCAGGGCCCTAGACCACCCCTTCTTCCCCTTTGCCTAGTCGGGATGCACATAAGATCCATATGCATCTTCCACTCCTCTCAGAAGAACGGCTTGTCTCCATTTTTATTCTCCATTGGTTTGCCTCTTACTGGGGCCCAAGGTGTTGTTGGCAGAGTTTAAGTATGCAAAGTAAGTGGAGCACTGACTGTTTACAGAAAAACAAGTAGGTTTATTAAAGTTGAACTATTAAGTATTGAGACAAGGCAGCTCTTTTCATAATAACAGGTTTCTTTATTGAACTTCCAAACAAAAGACCCAAACTCAACAGGAACCAATTTATTTATTTATTTATTTATATCTTTGGCTTATATACCGCCCTGACCCTGAAGGGTCTCTGTGCGGTTTACATAGTGGTTCTAACCAACCAATTAACCTGACTAGGGCCACATTGTCTACAGGGTGGTGACTGCCTACCAGCACCCCAGGCTATTTGTCATCCGGCTTCCTTCCGCGGCTTCAGATATTGGTGTCCTGGTGCCCTTTCTGGAGCCGATCAGCTTCTTCCGGCAGGTCTTGTCTTGGCGCGTGGCTCTGTGTTGGCTGCAGTTCCGGCTACTGTCCACAGGTGGCTCCGCTGCGCTGCGCTGCACTGCACGTCACCACACTCTCCAAGGCTCCACTTTCTCTGGGCTCCGCCTCCGACGTTGCTTCACCGGGTATACCTGTAAAGACCACACTTACCTTAAACAACAACCAATACCAAGTAGGCAGCTAGAATCCTTCATTTGCATGAACTATATACAAAGTGGCTATTAACAGTGCAGCTATTGGGTAATAAGCCACAAAGACAATTGGCCGTTACCGGCATGACCTACCTCGCCGCGTTCTCTCTACCGAGCTGCCTTATAGGCCTTCCCCAGCCCATCTCCGTCGTTCTTAGCTTCTTTTCCTTCTTTTCCTCCATCGCTACAAAAAAAGAGAATTCTTTTTTTCTATGAGCTTTACCCCCCCCTTCCTTCCCCTTGGCCCTTGTTTCTGGTTCATGGAAGGGAAGATTAATTGGTGAGAGCCAGTTTGGTGTAGTGGTTAAGTGCGCGGACTCTAATTTGGGAGAACCGGGTTTGATTCCCCACTCCTCCACTTACACCTGCTGATGTGACCTTGGGTCAGTCACAAGCTCTGGCACAGCTGTCCTTGAAAAAGAGCCGTTTGTGTCAGAGTTCTCTCAGCCCCACCCACCTCACAGGGTGTCTGTTGTGGGGAGGGGAAGGGAAAGGAGTTTGTAAGCCACTCTGAGACACATTTGGGTAGTGAAGGGTGGGGTATAAATCCAATCTCTGCTTCTCTTCTTCTTTCAAATGCTGTCGAAATTGTGAGGGGAAAATCCCTACCACCGACGGACACTCCCTGTGTCTTTTCTGTTTGGGCGAGACTCGCATGCTGGACTCCTGTGCCCACTGCAACAACTTTACGAAATGGGCTCGAAAGAACTGAGCTGTGAGACTGAAGAGCCACCTCTTGGAGGCCTCCCTACACCTGGTGATGTCCCAGTCCCCATGCTCCAGAGCCTCTCCACCTCCCCCAACTCTGAGGGGAGATTCAGCTAAGTCGGCAGCATCTTCGGCCCCAGGGGCCCTGAAGCCTAAGCCCAACAAACAGTCCAAGGGACTCTTTTTTTTTTAAAAAAAAATCTTTTTACATTTTAATATTTCTTTTCTCAACATTGTTAATTCTAACTCCAATATATTTTTAATCATCAGGTAACTTTAACTTTCACTTAATCATAGATTATTCTATTTCTAATATTCTTCAAAACACAGTAAATTATTTGTAACATCCCAGTTAGTCTCCAAATACTCTTAAAATCTTTCCACTCTTCAAAAAAGTCCTCATCTTCTTGGTTGTTTAGCTTCCTTGTCATTTTGTCCATTTCAGCCATAAACAAAACTTTTTTTAATCCAATCCCATTTTTCTGGTATTTTATCTTGTTTCCAATATTGGGCATATGTCATTCTCGCAGTAGAAATCAAATACCAAAATAAAGTTCTTTTGGTGACATTCAATTCTTCCATTTTCAGACCTAACAACACTATTTCTGGCTCTTTTTTAAAATTACATTTTAAAATTTTCTGCATTTCATTGTGGACCTCCATCCAAAAATTACTTGCCTTATCACAAGTCCACCACATATGGTAAAATGAACCTTCATGTTTTTTACATTTCCAACATTTATTCGACATATTATCATTCATATTTGCTATTTTTTTCGGTGTCATATACCATCTATACATCATTTTGTAACAGTTCTCTTTTATATTATTACAAGTCAAAATTTTTATAGAATTTTTCCATAACCATTCCCATGACGACATTGTAATTTCTTTATTCATATTAATCGCCCATTTCAACATTTGTTCTTTTACTGTTTCATCCTCAGTATACCATTTTAACAAAATCTTATAAATTTTAGATATCATTTTACTTCCATTTCCCTCCCACACCTCTTCTATCTCGTTATTTTTTCCCCTGAAACCATATTTTTTCTTGTCATTCCTATACAAATCATGAATCTGCCAGTAATTCAACCAGTCATAATCAAAGTCTAATTCTTCTTTCTTCTTTATTTCAAAATTTTTCCCTTCTTTTTTCAAAATATCTCTATACAAAATCCAGTCCTCTCCTTTTTTACAGTCCAAGGGACTCTTGACTTTGTCTCTGGACGTGCTGAAACCAAAGAAATCGCACAAGTCAAAGGACCCACTATGGTTTTGATATCAACCCCGGCCTCTGTGCAACCTTTGGACTCTACGCCCTTGGACATGCAAGCCACCACCCCTGTGGTCATGCTGTCATCAACTCTGTCTACCGTAGCAGTGCCTCTTACTCAGGTGTTGCACGCCCCATCTCGATCCCCATCTGTGTGCAGCTACCCACTGTCAGACTTTCTCGAAGCCGAGTCTGCTCGTCAGGACAAAACCTCACAGCCTGTTGGGGTGCTGAGGATGTCCCTGTGACGTTGATTCAGTCGGAGCCGACCCCGAAGCCGGTACTGCTTCCATTATGTTCCAGCTTCCTATGCGGTCCTCCACAAGGGGTACTCATCAAAATCTGTATCCCCCTCCCCACAAGAGCGCCATCCTCAATCTCTTGAGGAGCATTACAGATCTCTATCTCACTCATCATACCAAGACTGAGATCGATACTCGTGTCCTTACTCGCCGTACCCATTGGAAGGTTTCTTTGTATGCCTTCCTTGGGACCAGTGTCCCCTAATCTTTGGCTCACCGGATGCTCCCATCATCATAAAACCTCCATCAGCTCCCTCATCAGCCACCGTCGCTATTCCTCCAGGGCCCCCCTACTAACACTCCCTCCACATCCTCCCACATCAATGCCGGCTGCACCAACCAAGAATCTCAGTCTCCAGTCTTCAGCCTCGGAACCGTCAGATGTTGGATCTGAGAGGTCAGATTCGGAGGCGGACGACTCGCTCCACACTTCTTAGGATTCAGACATAGTTTGTCTTGGTTGCCTCTCCCCTTCGGAGGGATCCAAAGCCTACCTTGGTTACTTGTATGGTCACTGCATTGAACATTCAACTTACCAGTGACACTCCCATAGTTATGGAACTGGTCCATAAGCTGGTGCAGTCAGACCTCCCACCAGCCTCCTTGCCTCCCAAGCTTCTGGTCCACGTCGATGTCCTCCAACAAGTATGGGACAAGCCTGCATCTATTCCACCAACATCAAAGCGATTGGATTCACTTTACCATGTACAACCATCGGATGTGAAATTCCCCAGCCTGAACGAGGCAGGGATGGGGACGGGGGCCTCATCTAGGCCGCTCCAGGTGGACCGAATGAGGCAGGGATGGGGGCCTCGTCTGGGCCACTCCAGGTGGCATGAATGAGACAGGGACGGGGACAGGGGCCTCATCCAGGCCGCTCTAGGCGCCCCGAATGAGACAGGGATGGGGGGCTTGTCCAGGCTGCTCCAAGTGGCCAGAATGAGTCAGGGATGGGGACGGGGATGGGGGCCTCATCCTGGCTGCTCCAGACGGCCCGAACAAGGCAGGGATGGGGACGGGGACCTCACCACTCCAGGCGGCCCGAACGAGACGGGGACGGGGGCCTCAATCTTTCCCGGGGTGTGTGGCTCTGTGCGGCTCGGGGAAGATTGAGGACAGGGTGGGGAGGCCTTGCCTGGGCTGCATGGAGCGGCCAGAGGCAGTCAGGGACAGGGTGGGGAGGAAGCTGGGGAAGGGGCGGGGAGAAAGCCTACTCACCATCCTGCTTCTTCCTCCTCCTGCGAGCAAATGATGGCTGGAAAGAGAGGGTGACTGGAAGCAAGGGGAGGGCTTCGTCATGTGCCCACCCACCAGATGCCTCACTCCCGGAGCACTGCTCCGGGGTGCTCCGGCCCCAGCCGAGGCCTGATCTTAGGAATGATGGCGGCAACCACGAACGTACTAATATATGCCAGGCTTCACATGCAGCCTCTTAAGCTGTGGTTCATTCGAGCCTTCGACCCCTTCCGCATGCACCAGATGCTACCCCTTACGGTGCCATTAAATGTCCTGCCAAGCCTTCAATGGTGGACCATGGAAAAGAATCTTCTGACCAGAATGCCTTTCCGTCTTCCTCCTCTGAGCACTAGTCTGACCACCGACGCCTCCCTGTGGGGTTGGGGAGCCCACTGCGGGACACTAATGACTCATGGTCAGTGGTCCAAGTCAGAACGCTCACAGCACATCAACTGTCTGGAGTTCCTGGCAGTACATCGAGCCCTTCGGTCATTCCTGCCTACCCTGTGCAATTGCCACGTGCAGTTCACATCGGACAACATGGCCACTGTCTACTATATAAACAAACAGGGCATTGTGGCATTGGTGCAAGATGCAGGGCATCCACCTTACAGCAGTTTATCTGCCAGGCATCGAAAACGCTCAGGTGGACCTTCTCAGTTGGATGCAGCTGGTTGAATACGAGTGGTCACTGAATCTTCGCTACCTACAACCAATTTTTCACGAGTTCGGGTGTCCCACAATAGACACATTTGTGACATGGGACAATATGAAGTGCCTAATCTTCTACAACCGAGGTCCCCCATCAGAGTTCTTGAGGGGAGATGCATTCCTACATCAATGGACAGGACATCTCTTCTACATGTTTCCTGCATTTCCGCTCATCACCAGGACGATACAAAAGATCATCCAGGATCATTTGGACTGCATTTTAATAACACCATGGTGGCCACAATAACCTTGGTTTGCAAATCTTCTAAAGTTGTCACATGCAGTCTTCCTCCAGCGCCCGACCTGCTCTCTCAACATCAGGGCTGGATCCTCCATCACAATCCTGGGTTTCTCAAACTGACTGTTTGGAGACTAACGCCTTGACCTTCCCTCCTGAGGTCCAACATGTTCTCCTGAATGCAAGAAAACCAGCCACTCATTGCTCCTACCAGGCAAAGTGGTGACATTTCATTTCCTATGCTACTAGTTGGGGGGAAGACCCAAAGACGGCATCCGTACCTATGATCCTCACCTATCTTGTTTCTCTTCACCAGTCCGGTCTGGGCTATTCCTCATTGAAAGTACACCTTTCTGCCATTTCTGCCTTTCACGATCCTATTGAGGGAAAGACTGTTTTCTCACATAGCATTTCTAAGTTGTTTTTGAAAGGTGTGCTGAAACTTCACCCCCCAGTCTAGCCACTTGTTCCAGCCTGGAGCTTGTCTCTCGTTCTTTCCAAACTGACGGGCAAGCCATTTGAGCCTCTTGCAATTGTGCCTCTACACCTTTTATCTTGGGAAATGGCCTTTGTGTGGGCCCTTCAACTGATGGGTGGCACCACACCCACCTTGGGAGAGGCACAAGAGGCTGGGATGATTCCGGGAGCAGGAAGCAGAAGAGTGTCCAAGGCAGAAGCTCCAGAGAGCCAATCAGGACCAGGATCTCAGGCTCACCTGAGCCCCAGGATTCACCTCAGACCTTTGTGTGTGGGAGACAGGGTTGCCTTTTTAGTAGCTGTCACTTCAGCTAAGAGAGTGTGTGACCTGTGCACCTTGTGAGCCAATCCTCCATACACCATTTTTCACAAGGACAAGGTGGTCCTCTGGACCGACCCTACTTTCCTACCTAAAGTAGTGTTGTCCTTTCACTCCTGGAATTACAACTGGTCTACAGACAACAGAGGACAGTTTCCCTGGAGAGAATATCTTTTTTGGAGGGTGGACTGACTCTATGGCATTATACCTTGCTGAGGCCCCTCCCCTCCCCAAGCCCCTCCCTCCCAAGTCTCCACCTCCAAAATCTCCAGGTATTACCCAACCTAGAGTGGACATCCCTATCTCCCGCACAAAGGGACATGAAAAACCCATCAGGGCAATCCTAAGCAGAGTTACTCCATTCTCACAGGGTGAGAATGGTTACCTCACAAGGTTACCTCACAGCGTGTCTGTTGTGGGGAGGGGAAGGCAAAGGAGTTTGTAAGCCGCTCTGAGACTCCGAGGGAAGGGCGGTGTATGAATCCAATCTCCGCTTCTCGTCCATTGAATTCAATGGTTTAGAAGGGTTTAACTCAGTTTAGGATTGCACTGTAGTTCTCCAACATATACAGCTTTCTGTACAAAGGAGGGACTCTCGTGGGGATGAGTTGATCCATTATATTTGCATATAATGAAGCCATCGTTGTTATAAACGATACTTCCTTTGTTTTTAGATATTCTTTGTGCACATCCCATCTGGCTCCATCTTAGGGCTCAAATATATGATACTCTTGACACACATTGGGTCACGGCGGGTATCACAGGTGCTTCTCAAGTCCATTGAATTCAATGGCTTAGAAGGGTTTAACTCAGTTTAGGATTGCACTGTAGTTCTCCAACATATACAGCTTTCTGTACGCAGGAGGGACTCTCATGGGGATGAGTTGATTCATTATATTTGCATATAATGAAGCCATAGTTGTGATAAAGGATACCTCGTTTGTTTTTAGATATTCTTTGTGCACATCCCATCTGGCTCCATTTTAGGGCTCACACATTGGGTCACGGCGGGTATCACAGGTGATACACATCACAGCCGCACAGCACAATGGGGGAATTCCCTCACAGTACAGTGGGGGAATTAGCCTTAAACGTCTCTTTGTTTGCTCATGGCTGCGAGGGAGTGTTGTAAAGAGGAAGAAGGAGTTTCCAGTTTCCTTCCCGCTCAACTTTCTCCAGTGGACAAAGGCCTGTACTTGGTGAATTCCCCCAATGTAGTCTGACCGTGAGTTTATTTGCATGCCTGTGACCCAACATGTGTCGGCTGCATCAAGTATTTGAGCCCTTAGAAGTATATCTTGGAGAAAAGATGGGGTGCATCTTCCAAAGTTTCACCTACCAACAATTAGTTTGGAAATTTTATTATTTTTTTTAAAAAAAGCACTAGAAGAATCTGCTGCCCAATTTATTTTTGTTCTTCAGTTGCACAGACGACTGAATTTGGAATACTGTGTGCAATTCTGGTCACCACACCTTAAAAAGGATATTATAGCTTTGGAAAAAGTGCAGAAAAGGGCAACTCGAATGATAAAAGGGTTGGAACACTTTCCCTATGAGGAAAGGTTAAGGCGCTTAGGGCTCTTTAGCTTGGAGAAACGACGACTGAGGGGTGACATGATTGACGTTTATAAGATTATGCATGGGAAAGAGCAGGTAGAGAAAGAGGTACTTTTCTCCCTTTCTCACAATACAAGAACTCGTGGGCACTCCATGAGATTGCTGAGCGGTCGGGTTAGAACGGATCAAAGGAAGTCCTTCTTCACCCAAAGAGTGATTAACACATGGAATTCACTGCCACAGGAAGTGGTGGTGGCTACAAGCATGGACGGCTTCAAAAGGGAATTAGATAAGCATATGGAGCAGAGGTCCATCAGTGGCTATTAGCCATAAGGTATAGATAGGGGCTCTGGGGCAAGTCTTCTTGGTGCTTGGGGGGGGTCAACAGTGGGAGGGCTTCTAATGTCCTGGCCCCACTGGTGGACCTCCTGATGGCACCTGGTATTTCTGGCCACTGTGGGATACAGAGTGTTGGACTGGATGGGCCTTTGGCGTCTCTTATGTTCTTACGACCCATTCCAGTATCTTTGTCAAGAAGATCCCATAGACAGTAACAAAAGGCCCAATTAATTAGGGGCAATAAAGGCAGCTGATGCTGAAGGTTTAGGGTACAAAACAATGAACCTGTCTTTCTGTAGTTCTTTTTACATCTCCAAGGATGCGTGTTAGCTGGTCTTATTACTCTAGCTTCTGCAAATGCGACTTAAAATGTACAAATGGCAAAAAACACAGTGCATTCTTCAGGCTACAGCGGAATACCTTCATGCATTCCAGATCTCTGCAAGTCAGATCCCATTGCATTGCCTTTTGGATGTCTTACTAGGTTGACTGGATTGGTTTATCCTATGTAATCTGCCTTGAGTCGCAGTGTAAAAGGCACACTACAGATAATGCAAACAGACAGACAAGCAAAGAGAATTACAGCCCATTTATTCCAGTGAACAAAAGGCACAACTACATTTAGCACTGAGTAATTATTTTAAAACCTTCCTTGGGCTTCAGATAAAATACAATTACGATGTGTATGAACTAGCTAACACATCCTCTGCACTTAGCAAAATGCAAAGATCTTCGTAACTCGTTTTTTAATTTCTTATTGCCCCATACTGATACCAAGGACTCCACTAAAAAACAGCAATATAGAACAACTGAAGGACCAAGTTGAGAAATCGAATTTCCTTCAAAGACTCTTGACAAGAACACTAGAATAGCTATGAAAACAGCTACATTGTTAACGAGAAGGGAGAATATTGTGATCACTGCTTGGAAGTGGGCGTCGGTCTGGGGGCTCCTGTGGCCCCCCCAACTACCCAGCATCCTCTGACGGTGCCTCCAAAGAGAGAAAAGTAAGAGGACAGCAGAAATGGCACAGATACTAAAAGCTGCAAAAGTTCCAAGTCCCAGCAAAACATACATACGGAACGCCATCCCTGTGTGGCTGTCAGTCTCATTTTTATTTTGGGAGAAATTAGAAGAGTTGCTATTATCTCGTATTTCCAAGTCAATGTATGCAAAGGGTAGGGTACTTGCCAAAGACAAAATGGCAGAGCCAAGGAGCCAGGTCGACCCCAGTCCCGAGAGTCTTAGTTTCAAGTGGACGAAGAAGGGGTGGCTGAAGTCTGCGATCTTCACGCAGTAGTAGGTGCACAAGGAAGTTGTGAGCCAGATGTTGCAAGACATCAAGTACCAGAAGATGAACATGAACGCTTTGAAAACATAGCCTATCCGAGTGATCCAAGGGCAGAATTTCTCCAGGATGTGCCATATTAGATTCATGTACCCCAAACATATCCTGATGCTGCCTTGTAAGGTCAGGATCCTGTCAGTTGTGCTCAGGCATTTCTCTTCCATCCAGTCCCTGCCATTGACAGTCAGGATGAAGACATCCACGCATGTTCTTCCAAACAGTAAAATGGTTCCAAACAGGATGTCAAACAAGTCACCTGTTGTGCTGCCGCAGTCAGAATTGCTTCCCATTCTTCAGATTTAGGTGGACTCCTTGGGGAAAACCACGCTGGGGGAAAGTGTGCCAACAGTAATTCCAAACACGCCTAATGGCTGAGCGGGATGAGACTGGGTTACAAATTCGCCGTGCTTTCCCACAATGATGGTGATATGGAAAACACTGCTTTGTATATGTTCCACCCAAAGGAGAATGTATTTTAGTACCGGCTAATCTGGTGTAGTACGCATGTAAATGTGGTCTGTATTCTGTTACAGGTTTCTGGAGTCAGACATCTATATTTAGATTTGAGCCAAAGGGTTCTTCTGAGATTGGATCTGAAGGATAATTTCCAAAAGCTCCACTTCTTTCCCCCAATATGCACTTTTAAATGACCAAGTGTTTGGATTCCTTTGGCCTGAATGGGATCCAATGAGTAGTGGGTGATGTGCATTATGTTTGGAAACCTATAACCATCTAACCCCTCGAAAATTTGAGGTTGCGAAGTCAGTTTAAAGTTCAGTCAGAAACAGAGTTATACCATTCAAGTCCCTGGGGGTTAAAGGTCTTT